>NW_024382688.1:0-40165 GCF_016835505.1 Polypterus senegalus
TTAGTAATAACGTTAAAAGAACAAACATTCAAATTTCTTTACTCTTATGTAATTTTATATAAAAATAAACTTAGTTTTAAAATATCCCAAAAAGATTTTGCTCTCCATAAAAATATATCCTGTCTAAATTATACAAATTCAAATATGAACATGCTGCATAACAAAACCTGGAAATATAAATAAAATGTGTTCATTTCAGCAATAACAAATCAAATCATTCAGTTGTCTTTGCTCATATGTCATTTTAGAGCTGGACGCCTGGCATCTTTTTGGCAACAGGTTCGTTTCTGTTTGGTGTGAGGTTCTGTGTTGTGGAGATTCTCAGGATGGATTGCAGGTGCTCATCAGTGAGGCACTCCTGTGTGCTGTTTTGTTAGTCTTTATCACTGAGAAGAGCTTCTCACACAGATATGTGCTACCAAACATGCACAAGGTTCGAGCCGCATGTAGGCGGACTTTTTGTTCTTCAAAGTCACCAAAGCGCCGCGCAAACTCAGTGTCCTCAGTTTATCAACAAAGTGCGTATTTGGGAACACCGTAGTGACAACTTGGTTCAACATTACTTGGCAACAGGGAAAGTGGGGCAAGTTGCACTGGTGCATTTGTGTCTCCCATAAAAGCAGCTTCACTTGAAATCACTTTGTGATTGTACGCGAGGTAAACGTCCGCTGAAGTGTCAGATTCTTATTTAATTCTTCTGCTTTCTGTATCTTCTGCATTGCATTCAGGTTACCCTGATGTTTTGTCTCATAGTGCCGCCTTAGATTAAATTCTGTAATTACAGCCACATTAGCTCCACAAATGAGACACACGGGTTCAGTAAACATATACTCAGCCTCCCATCGGTTTTAAAGGCTCTATTTTCAGAATCAACTTTTCTCTTCAGCATCGCGGTGAGCTAGCTTCGCAATAACTTGCAGCATCATAAGCTAGACTTGATTAACGCGTAAGTGTTCGGCAAGGCAGCTGAAGCGCTGCATTATGGGATCTGTAGTTTATTGTGTTACCAGCGCTTCATATACCCGGCCATTAATAACAATAATACAGTATATAAAATGATCTCGCTGGGCGGATATAATTACACGGCCGGATGTGGCCCGCTGCCCTTGAGTTTGACACATATGGACTAAATAGAACTTGAAAAGATATATTTTTTCAAATGTGATCGCGCAATTCAGATAGAGTTGACGCCCACTACAGCCTGCATGCCTCAATAAGTCATCCTCCCTCGCTCTTACTTTTTACCGCTCATCTAATGAATACACTGAGTATGGCTTTACCAAAACAATCATTGATGGCGAATAAAGTATCCATTATTCGAGTATGTAGATCGGGATATATATACATATATACATATACCCACGTATCGCAGCGGAGAAGTAGTGTGTTAAAAAGCTAGAAAAGAAAAGGGAACATTTTAAAAATAACGTAACATGACTGTCAATATACAGTATTTGTTTTGTGAGTGTTACTGAGTGTTGCTGTCATCAAGGATTTGATTATCATTATTTCTTTCAATCAGGTTCGTATTTGTAGGATGTGTTGTGTTCAAGTTACATTCCGTGTTTGTCAATCGCTGTAAAGATGACAGGTTTCTTTCATCGATTCGCGTTCTTACTGTATCAATAAACAGCTCGTCTTCTTCTTTATCTGAGACCTGACACACTGCATGCACGGGTTTTTTTTACACTGTGTTCCTTTAGCGAGACATTGACTTTTTCCACCGTGTGCTTTGTTTCCGCAGTAGTTGGATTTATGAATATGCTTGTATGTATCAGTCGCTTCGTATTTTTGCTGCCTTTTCAATTGTGTAATTCGGTTTTTGTTCAGCACTCTTTGGAACTGTTGCTTTTTATCTGTGCACTGCGTCAGTTCACGTGAGCCGCTGGGTGTACATGCATCTAAGTTTCCCAGCTGTGCTGGTGCCATCTCGTACTATGTCCATAGCTGTATTTAATGTTACCTTAGTCCTGGCACTTAAAACTTTCTCTCACAGTTTCGCTGAGTTTGTTTCAAACACCACCCTGACCATCTCATCTTCCTCTCCATAAGCACAGTCCTTCACCCGTGAATATTTAGTGGGAGTTTGCTATTGGATTGCCGCTGACGGACGACCTTATATGGGCAGGCACTAAATTACAAACGCCAGCGGCAGCCTGTCTATGAACTTAATTTAAAGTGTAGGTTTACATCGTGCTTTGTTTCAAGTAGCAGAACTCATGAATATGGTTGTATATGTCACTCGCTCGCTTCTTATTGTTTCGCTGCCTTCTCAATTATATAATGCATGTTTTCTTCAGCGCTTTTTGGAGGTCTTCCTGGTTTTCTATGTACTGCGTGATTACGGGAGGCGTGATGATGTCACACGAAACTCGCCCCACGGCGTTGAAGCTCATCTCCATTACAGTAAATGGAGAAAAACTGCTTCCAGTTATGACCATTACGCGTAGAATTTCGATATAAAACCTGCCCAACTTTTGTAAGGAAGCTGTAAGGAATGAACCTGCCAAATTTCAGCCTTCCACCCACACGGGAAGTTGGAGAATTAGTGATGAGTGAGTGAGTGAGTGAGTGAGTGAGTGAGTGAGTGAGTGAGTGAGGGCTTTGCCTTTTATTAGTATAGATATTTATGTTTTTTGGGAACCCAGCCACAGGGGATGCACAAACCAGTGTGTTTCTTCATGCCAGTCCCAAGCCCGGATAAATGGGGAGGGCTATGTCAGGAAGGGCATCCAGTGTAAAATTTTGCCAAATCAATATGCGGACAACAATACAAATATCTACATTAGAATATCATGACATAGTTGATTTATTTCAGTAATTCCATTCAAAAGTGAAACGTGTATATTAGATTCATTCATTACACATAGACTGATGTATTTCAAATGTTTATTACTTTTAATTTTGATGATTATAACTGACAACTGTGAAAAGGTTCAATATTGAAGACACCTGGTGCCACACTCTAATCAGCTAATTAACTCAAAACACCTGCAAAAGCCTTTAAATGGTCTCTCAGTCTAGTTCTGTAGGCAACACAATCATGGGAAGACTGCTGACTTGACAGTTGTCCTAAAAGACGACCATTGACACCTTGCACAAGGAGGGCAAGACACAAAAAGTCATTGCTAAAGAGGCTGGCTGTTCACAGAGCTCTGTGTCCAAGCACATAAAAAGAGAGGCAAAGGGAAGGACAAGATGTGGTAGAAAAAAGTGTACAAGCAATAGGGATAACCGCACCCTGGAGAGGATTGTTAAACAAAACTCATTCAAAACTGTGGGGGAGATTCACAAAGAGTGGACCACAGCTGGAGTCAGTGCTTCAAGAACCACCACACACAGACGTATGCAAGACATGGGTTTCAGCTGTCACATTCCTTGTGTCAAGCCACTCTTGAACAAGAGAAAGTGTCAGAAACGTCTTGCCTGGGCTAAAGACAAAACTGCTGCTGAGTGGTCCAGTTATGTTCTCTGATGAAAGTAAATTTTTTGCATTTCCTTTGGAAATGAAGGTCCCAGAGTCTGGAGGAAGAGAGGAGAGACACAGAATCCACGTTACTTGAGGTCCAGGGTAAAGTTTCCACAGTCAGTCATGGTTTGGGGTGCCATGTCATCTGCTGGTGTTGGTCCATTGTGTTTTCTGAGGTCCAAGGTCAACGCAGCCATCTACTAGGAAGTTTTAGAGCACTTCATGCTTCCTGCTGCTGACAAACTTTATGGAGATGCAGATTTCATTTTCCAACAGGACATGGCACCTGCACAAAGTGCCAAAACTACCAGTACCTGGTTTAAGGACCATGGTATCCCTGTTCTTGATTGGCCAGCAAACTCGCCTGATCTTAACCCCATAGAAAATCTATGGGGTATTGTGAAGAAGAAGATGTAATTCGCCAGACCCAACAATTCAGAAGAGCTGAAGGCCACTATTAGAGCAACATGGGCTCTCATAACGCCTTAGCAGTGCCACAGACTGATCGACTCCATGCCACGCCACATTGCTGCAGTAATCCAGGCCAAAGGAGCCCCAAATAAATATTGAGTGCTCTACATGCTCATACTTTTCATGTTCATACCTTTCAGTTGGCCAACATTTCTAAAAATCCTTTTTTTGCATTGGTCTTAATTGATATTCTAATTTTCCGAGATACTGAATTTGGGACTTTCATTAGTTGTCAGTTATAATCATCAAAATTAAAAGAAATAAACATTTGAAACACATCAGTCTGTGTGTAATGAATGAATCTAATATACAAGTTTCACTTTTTGAATGGAATTACTGAAATAAATCAACTTTGTCATGATATTCTAATTTTATGACCGGCACCTGTATACCGGATCGGTCGAGCCCCGGGTTAACAACGGCCGCCACCAGTACTGTTAGTCAAGAGGGTGCTGCCGGAAATTGGGCTACTGTTGGCCGAAGAAGAAGGAGAAGAAGAGAGGGGAGACGTGTTCGGAGGCAGGAGGAGAGGAGGAAAGTAAAGAGAGAGGAATTAAGGGTAGGAACTTTGAATGTTGGCAGTATGACTGGCAAGGGGAGAGGGGTAGCAGATATGATGAGAGATGAGAGATGAGAGAAGGAAGGTTGATATATTGCACGTGCAAGAGATTAAATGGAAGGGGAGTAAGACCAGGTGGATTGGAGGTGGATTCAAATTGTTTTATCATGGTGTGGATGGGAGGAGAAATGGGGTAGAAGTTATTCTGAAGGAACAGTATGTCAAGAGTGTTTTGGAGGTGAAAGAGTGTCAGGCAAAGTAATGATTATCAAGCTGGAAATTGGAGGTGTGATGATGAATGTTGTTAGTGCTTATGCATGCAAGTTGGGTGTGCAATGGGTGAGAAAGAAGATTTTTGGAGTGAGTTGGATGAAGTAATGAGCAGAGTACCCAAGGGACAGAAAGTGGTGATTGGAGCAGATTTCAATAGGCATGTTGGTGAAGGGAACAGAGGAAGTGAAGGGTAGGTATACTGTCAAGGGGAGGAATGAAGAAGGTCAGAGGATAGTGGATTTTGCCAAAAGGATGGACATGGCTGTGGTGAATACGTATTTTAAGAAGAGGGAGGAACATAGGGTTACGTAATAGAGTGGAGGAAGATGCACACAGGTAGATTATATCCTATGCAGAAGAGTTGAACTGAAGGAGATTGAAGACTCGAGTGGCAGGATGACAGCAAGAAGGGTGCTTGGCGTGACATCTGGAAAGAGGATGGAGGAAAAGGAAACCTGGTAGTGGAATGGGGAAATACAGGAGAGTATACAGAGGAAGAGGATGGCAAAGTACAAGTGGGATAGTCAGAGAGATGCAGAAAGTAGACAAGAGTACAAGGAGATAAGGCACAATGTATAGACAGAGGTGGTGAAGGCTAAAGAAAAGGTGTATGATTAGTTGTATGACACTGGACACTAAGAGGGGAGAAAAGGACCAGTACCGATTACTGAGTACTGATTGGCTAGACAGAGGGGCCAAGCTGGGAAAGATGTGCAGCCGGGTTAGGGTGATAAAGGATAAAGATGGAAATGTCCTCACAAGCGAAGAGAGTGTGTTCAGCAGATGAAAAGAGTACTGTGGGAGGCTGATGAATGAAGAGAACGAGAGAGAGAAAAGGTTGGATGATGTGGGATAGTGAATCAGGAAGTGCAATGGATTAGCAAGGAGGAAGTAAGGGCAGCTATGAAGAGGATGAAAAATGGAAAAGGCCGTCGGACCAGAAGACATATCTATGGAAGCATGGAGGTGTCTAGGAGAGATGGAAAACTGTTAAATGGAATCTTGAAAAGTGAGAGTATGCCTGAGGAGTGGAGAAGAAGTGTACTGGTGCCGATATTTAAGAATGAGGGGATGTGCAGGACTGCAGTAACTACAGGGGAATAAAATTGATGAGCCACAGCATGAAGTTATGGGAAACAGTAGTGGAAGCTAGGTTAAGAAGTAAGGTTATGATTAGTGAGCAGCAGTAAGGTTTCATGCCAAGAAAGAGCACCACAGATGCAATGTTTGCTCTGAGGATGTTGATGGAGAAGTTTAGAGAAGGCCAGAAGGAGCTGCATTACATTTTTGTGGACCTGGAGAAAGCATATGACAGGGTGCCTCGAGAGGAGCTGTGGTATTGTATGAGGAAGTCGGGAGTGGCAGAGAAATATGTTAGAGTTGTACAGGATATGTAATGAGGGAAGTGTGACAGTGGTGAGGTCTGCAGTAGGAGTGACAGATGCATTAAAATTGAAGGTGGGATTACATCAGGGATCGCTCGAGTCCTTTCTTATTTGCAATGATGATGGACAGGTTGACAGATGAGATTAGACAGGAGTCCCATGGACTATGATGTTTGCTGATGACGTGATATGTAGTGATAGGGAGCAGGTTGAGGAGAACCCGGACAGGTGGAGATATGCTCTAGAGAGGAGAGGAACGAATGTCAGTAGGAACAAGACAGAATACATGGGTGTGAATGAGAGGGAGGCCAGTGGAATGGTAAGGATGCAGGGAGGAGAGTTGGCAAAGGGGGATAAGTTTAAATACTTGGGATCAACAGTGCAGAGTAATGGGGATTGTGGAAGAGAGGTGAAAAAGAGTACAGGCAGGGTGGAATGGGTGGAGAAGAGTGTCAGGAGTAATTTTGACAGACGGTATCAGCAAGAGTGAAAGAGAAGGTCTACAGGGGGTAGTGAGACCAGCTATGTTATATTGGTTGGAGATGGTGGCACTGACCAGAAAGCAGGAGACAGAGTTGGAGGTAGCAGAGTTAAAGATGCTTAGATTTGCTCTGGGTGTGATGAGGATGGTGGTGCAGTGGGTAGCGCTGCTGACTCACAGTTAGGAGACCTGGGTTCTCCCCGGTCTGCAGGAATTTCCTCTGGGTGCTCCAGTTTCCTCCCATAGTCCAAACACATGCAGGTTAGGTGCATTGGCAATTCTAAACTGTCCTGTGTGTGTGTGTGTGTGTGTGTGTGCACGCACTCTGTGGTGGGCTGGTGCCCTGCCTAGGGTTTGTTTCCTGCATTGTGCCATGTGTTGGCTGGGATTGGCTCCAGCAGAAGCCTGTGACCCTGTAGTTGGGATATAGCAGGTTGGATAATGGATGGATGGACATTAGAGGGTCAGCTCAAGTTGGATGGTTGGGAGACAAAGTCAGAGAGACGAGATTGCATTGGTTTGGACATGAGCAGAAGAGAGAACCTGGGTATATTGGGAGAAGGATGCTAAGGATAGAGCTGCCAGGAGAAGGGGAAAGAGGAAGGGCTAAGTGAAGGTTTATGGATGTGGTGAGAGCAAATGCAGGTGATGGGTGTAACAGAACAAGATTCAGCGGACAGAAAGATATGGAAGATGATCCGCTGGCAGTAACAAAATTAGGTCCCTTTGGTGCACCTGTCTTTGCTCGGGATGTGCTGGTGAAGATGGCTCCTCGGATGAGAGAGTTTCCTGTTCTGCTTTGAGCACACAGCAACATTGATCACGCTCTCAGACAGGACAACCAGGACCTTCTTTATGGCCCGTTTTAGCCAGAGCGGCTTCCGGGTCATCACGTAACCTCCCCCTCCAGACTTAGTGATTATGACTTCACAAGAAGCAACAGATCCTCATCCATACAGCAGTAAGCCCTGTGGTCAAGGGCGCCAGCACTGTCTATGTGCTGTAGTCCAGTTCGCCCTATCTGAGACTGGGACTTAGTACTCCTGATTTATAAGCTGGATCTGGAAACACTGTCAAGCTCGACTGCTGTGATGTAACTCCACAAAGTTCTTGAGGATGAGCCAGGGAGCCTTTGTGATGAAATGCGGAATGAGTCCACTGGCTGAGCCTGACCTTCCAGACTGGAGTGCACGGCAGTAAAACAATGGGGCTACCAGTGCTTCACTTTGACAGTCAACCAGCATAGACTACAAGATTTGTCAAAGTGCCCACGCGGGCCTGTATTAGGAAATATAGTGGGAATTGAGCATGGCTGCTTTCACTGTGACATCTGGCTCAGGTGCCACCTCCCTGTGCAAATATGACCATCAGTGTAAGCTAGGTATACAACATAAATTTCCCCCAAAGGTGTTAAGGAGGACAATTTTTAAGTTCTCTGTACATTGACGCGGATGTGAATTTTGGGCACTGTTGACTCTAGTAGCGTCTCCTGCGTAGTCACCATGAGTTTGCTTCGGCAGACCCTTGTAAAGATCACAGAAAGAGTAGACGTGGCCTCATCACAGGGGACATTAAAACATATGATGCTGTATTACTCCTCTGACATTTAATAGGAAGAACTTTATAGTTTGGTTTGCCATATCAGACCCTCCCTGGCCTTTTTAATAGGAAAAGGAATTTCTTCCAGGTCTTGTACACCACAGAGGCTGCTTCCACCTGGCTGGATAAAGGGGCTCAGCGCAGATAATGTCAGTCAGGGCTTGGGTTTAATTGACCGAGTTGTCCATGCAAGGTGAGACAAATCCTCAAAGTGAACCACAGAGACAGCTGCCATCCAGACTGAAAGTTTGCTTTCGCCTGCAATGAGCCAGCCGTAACTTGAGTTTTCCATTCAGATGCCCATCATAAAGACTCTACTATCTGGAAGAGGACTTGAACTATAACCTACATTTTTAATCAAGGATGGTTTCTGTATCTGGTGATTTCTGATTGCATGGTGATGGCATATCAGGCCGTTAAATGGTGCCAAGTGGGCATGGAAGAAGGTTTTAAAATTAGTCATGATCATGTTTGGGATCTGCTTGTACAGAAAAACTGAGGCAATATTTGAGCGTTTCACTTATGGATGAATATGGGCGGGATGTAGGAGGCAATTCTGCAAAATTGTCCTTTGAGAGGGTGTGATTAGATGTTGTTCACCCGCTTCCCTGCTGATAAAAGTGGCTTTCAGTATAAAAGCTTGTGTTAGTTGATTGCTGTCACAAGATGCCCAAGTAGATGTGTGGTGAACGCAGTCTATTACCAGCGCTCTCAAATGTTCATGCATATTGGTATCCCTAGTGGGAATTTTAACATATCTCGGTAACTGCAAAAGTTTTGATTCACATGGTCCTTCTTTATCATCTAGATGAACAAGCTGACTGAATGATTTAATAACTGTTAATAAAACCCTGAAACAGATGATTTGGCGGATATGGCCCATGTTATTGACCTCTGGATGCAGTACTGTTTGCTATCCGAGAGTCTCCCACAATATTTCTACCAGTTTGAGTCGCTAGGCCTATTATTTGGCTGCTGACTACGGGGTGTTTTGGGAAGAATAGTCAGGAGACACCATGGGGAGATTTGTTGATCAAGTCATTTTGCTGCAAGAGACAAATTCCCTATTGTCCTCTATTGCTCTGGAACATCAGCAGTGCAGTGGAGGTGCAAAATAGTGTGACAAGACATGTAAGATCTGTGAATTTAAGAGAGAGTTGTGTGCATAGTGTTGATCGGCCAGTCACATAAATTTCAGCCTGAATATGGCAGGGGCGGCAGTAATAGAAAGTGCTGTATAGTGAGTTATAAGATCAATTCACTAGGCCCGTGAAACCAGCACAGATTTTGCATATTAACCTCTTAACTAGAATTACCGACCTATGACTTTGCAGTCCGGCAGGCCTGGTCTAACACTCTCCATCGCATCATTGTATAAATGTAACCGATCAACTGGCTTCAAGCAACCTGTATCCATACACACTACCACGCCAGCTCAATTCTACGGGGTTTCTCAGTGTTTATCTTGGGTAGAAGTGCCTGGGTGTACAGAGTAAACAAAAATATTGTCATTGAAATACCTTACATTTCATGTGTGTGTTCTATATATAGCTTAATCTATGTAAACATTATTAAAAAGCAAGCGTTCTTCATGTCTTAGTAAAAATTACAAAATGTAGACATTAAGTGTATAATGAAGGCTGATGGCCAAATGTCAAATAAACACTTTTACGCAAGAATTGCAAGTATAACACAACAGGTTCACATGGTACAGCGTGGGGCTGCTGACTTGTAATCAAGTTGCTGGATCGTTCTGGCTGCCTCCAAAATTTACCGTTTTGGTACGATCTGCTCTTGTCAATATACAGTACAATAAAACCTTGTTTGGTTATCTGTAACAACCTATGTGATTACATAGTAATTCGTAAAGTTAACATTTTTCCGCGCCATTCTCTCAGTCACGATCACGATACAGCAATCCCTAAGATCTGATGCTTTTAGTTTTATTGCAACTGAAATACTAGATGTGGTAATTATTGAGACAATGGAACTGAAATTCTGGAGGGATAAAAGCGTACACAGTAAGTGAATCTGCTTTTCTTGGTATTGCATTGTCACTTGAATTTTTTTATTCGTTTTAATTCCTCTTATCTATTATACTTAATTGCATAGTAAAGGTTTATAAAGGCGTAGAAAACAGAAACACACTAGATGCTAAAAAGGTGCCACATGATGTGCAAATCGTAGAGTGTAGTCTGCTTGTTTGTTATGCCGTTAACATCCATTATTACTCTTCTGGGCAAAAGCTGGGTGGAACAGTAGTACTGAGTATAATTGGATGTACATTCTTCATGTTACGTACTAACAACTGTATATTTTTTAGCCATTGTGATAGATAGGGTCACTATCCTCCATGAACCCTTGTGTCCAGGGCGTCAAACACCAGGTAAAAGTCAATAATCATCTTTATTTGGACAAATACAGGTACACAAGCACCCTCCTCTCCACAAATACTCATAGTACAATGCTTCTTGTAAACAATTCCTCCATTCACCCAGATATGTTACTTTTGCAACCAGCTGGAGCCTGGTATTCTTTTCTTAGTCTTTTACCTTCTACTGACTGGGGTAACGTTCCTTCAGTTCCATGAATCCTTATTACTTTGAGATTGAATAAAAGTCCTTCTTCCAGAAGCATCACTTCTTAATGACACTCTGTGATGTACTTTCGGGTTGGGCCTGTGACTCTGTGCCTCCTGCAGCGTCCTCTGTTGGCCCCTGGGTATCAAGCGGTTTGTGAGCTTTCCTGATCGCGTTCCTGCAGCATTGAGGGCTCAAGCTGCAGGGAGGCTCCCATCTGGCCCAGCCTGGGGTGGCCGCAGTGACAAGCCAGGCATAGACCACAGCATGCGTTGCTTTATTTTTGCATTGTATTTCTAAGAGTTCTGAGGAAATGCAAATGAAATTTCATTAATACTATGTACAATGAACTTGTCTCTTTTATAGTACAAAAGTTGCAAATAATTCATCAATAAGTAATCTTTATTGAATTTAATTGCATAGATATAAACTCATCATCTGAGTTTAATTTTAAAAATCATCTGAATTGTTCTTCTGTTGTGAGACAGCTGAGAATTGAAATCAAGCTCTCTTTATTGCTATGATGATTCAAAGAGTTATATATGCAGAAAGTTACTTCATTTACCTCCCGTAAGGATGATAATGGCTCCCTGACCACCAGATAAACCAACCACGATCAAGATATAGATGCGTTTGTGCAGATTCGTGGACCAAAAAGTTAGTTGGCACTCACCTTTGGGTTTGCTATCAGTACTGTTACCTTTTATCACTGTGCACATCAACTACCAATAGCATCATGTTTGAAATCAAAATGATAAAAAGCCATCTGATCTAAAGTGTAGCCTCATCTTTGAATAAAAGTTATAGGCTGTTAATTAATGAAAATATCTTGACTTTTCTGGATTTTATGATGTTGGTTATGTTAAGTTTCTAATTTGCTTGAATTTCTTTTGTAATTCATCATCCATCCTCCATCCTCATAGAATCAAGCAGAGGTCTACAGAGACAATCCCAAACCTTGGGCACAAGGCGGAACCAATCCCAGTGGGATGTCAGCCCTGCAGGATGCACACAAAACACCTGAGACTTAATTTAAGGTGTAAGTCCACTGGTTGGGAAACCAAGAGTGCTTAGAGGAAACCCGCCAGACACAGGAGAGAACATGCAAACTCCCACACAGGAGGGACCCAGAGGCTGACCCTAGTCCTCCTAAATGTGAGGCAACAAGCGCCTGCTCACTCCTATGCCCGCCCTATTCTTTTGTAATTTTAAATATATATTAATGTTCTTATATTATGAATTAGTGTTTTAACATCCTTTTTATATTTCCATATTAGCCATAAGCTTCCAAGGCCCACAAAACTGGTTGTCCCTTGTGTATATACTTCATATACTCAAGTTATTCTGTTATTTAGTCATTTTGCTGTATTTACAGTTTAAAATAAAGGAAAACACACAGATCACAGCCATTTTCAGATCTCTTTTTCATTAAATAATCTTTTCTTTGAAAATTCATTATTCAAGGACTAAAAGTGGGAGGTAGGGCATTCTGTTTACTACACGCCACATTTCTGTAAATACAGCCAATTCAAAAGTATATAATGATAATAAAATAGGGGCCAGCTCTGCTGACACTTATTGTGTTCATGAACCCTTTTCAGTTTAGCATCAGTGGTGTATCCATTGGATATCTCGTTGATTCTTTATAAGGTACTTTTGAGGCAGCGGAAGAAATCAGCGGTTTGGAGAGAACAGCTGTAGCTTACAACTGAAATACCATGAGGCTGTCTGTTCAGCAGCATGTGCTTCAGATTACTCACCCTGCCATTGTTTCCTCAGATTTTTTGAGCAACTGTCCACCATCTTCCCATTAAAGACTTAAAATCCAGCTAAACATTTATTCACCACATGCAAAGCAAACGATTTTCTTAACAAAGATACCAAGCCAATAAATGTAAACAAAAAGTGATTTAATAGAAAATAAAAAAACAATAAATAGGTTTATTTATTTCTGACAGTATTTAAATTTGTTTTTATAAAATGTTCTAACAAAGTCATTTAATTAGATTTATATGTGTGTGTTGAGTAGAAAATAATTTATATAAATAATTCAATTTCAAAACATAACTTGAATAAACAAGCCCGGATTAAATGTATAACGAGCAAACATTTAACCTCATATTTCATATATTCTGGATGCTCATTAAGTGCAAGCCTAGTATACATTTTCTCAATAAGAGTCTGTGTTCAAACCAACATTAACAAAAATGAAAACATGAGGCCAATGCAATACTTGGTTTCTGAGATGAGTCATTACATTAATTAGAATGCCAGCTCATTCCAGCATCTTGGGCAGGGTAGCCCTGCTTAAGATGGCGATGTCTAGCCTGTGTAATGAAGCAGCACTTTAAGGTATCTCCTTTATTGAGGCAGTGTGGACTCCCAAAGTGGCATGGAAGGTGACTCTGAACCAGAAGATTTTTTTTTTGGGTAAGTCAAAATCTAACATAACTGCAAGGTAGCAGTTGCATATCCATGGACATCAAAATCAGTTTTTAGCGCTAGATAGTTACTCTGAAAGTTCTGAGATGATATGATGGGGTAAGGTCCCAATGATTTTACCTCAAATCAAGTCCCAAGTATTGGGATCTTAACATTTGTATAAATGTATACAGTCTTTTCTGTTACCTCTTAAAACCAAATTACAGCATGGTGGTTTAGTGGTCAAGGTTAATGGCTGATCTCCTGAGACAGTTGTTCATTAGACAATAAAATGTTATTATTATACAATATTATACAATTGAGGAAGCAATCACCATAGAAAAATGTGAATGAATTCTATTTTGTTTGTGATATGTCCTGTTCCATTCTTTATCTCAAAATTACTGTTATGCCCTGTAAGCTTCGTACACTTAGGATATACAGTATCAAGATCAGCTGGTGCTACTGACCTTTAGGGCAGCGTTTCGCAAACTATGGTGATGTCACAGGCTTGAGTTGCTGGAGTCATTGTGGAAAAAAACTTGCTCTCACCTCAAAGAAAAAACACTTCCAGAGTGTTTGGATAGTGTCAGAATAAGACTTTATTAGATAATTTAAAACACATCTCAGGTTTCAATGAAGTAGTTTATGAATCTAATTGAACCTCACATTTATTTGAATTCTTATTATAATTTAATAATTTAGAAATAAGTCAATGCAAAATCATGACACTTAGATATTATAAATTGTAAAATCAAAATAAATGATAAAGATTGAAAATGGAAAATAAAAGTCAGGTACATGTATGGTCTTTCTTAAATAGAGGCTAATCCTCCATTAGAAACTGACTGTTTCTACAGAGATAAAACAAGATTGCTATTTACGTGTGGTGGTCATCGTTTGCGCCATATCCCTCAGGGAGGCTTGTAAAAAATGACGTGCGGTTATACAATTACGTAAAGCTAACTAGTTTTCAAAAGGCGTCCCACATGACTTGAGATTGACCTAGATTTCTACTGTAATCCTCTCTGTGTTATTATGTTGGTTTGCACACTAATTACATGAATCATGGTCCAAAATGTCCCATAACTACATAAGTTTCTAAAATATGATTAAATATTGTGTTCAGCCTGCTTCATTAATGTCATAGTTTTACTTTTTACTATATAATGCCATCTAGCACTGTATTTTTAATCTGTAATCAGAACATTTTACACAATTCTTAGCAGTAGTGCTGGTGGGGATAAATATAACCTTTAAATACTTGAAATTTCTAGTTGTTTGTCATGAACAATAATAGGCGGGGTTATGCCACACATTACTTTATCCTCCACTCTCATCCCAATTTTAATTGCATCCAGCTGTGCTGTCAGCTAAGTTACCACCTTTGTTGCAGCAAACAGATTATCTTGCAGTGATGGTGCCTGCCTGTCCCAGCACTACTGTGTAATACTTGATCCTGGCTCTTCAGGTGCCTTTGTTTACGAGGTTGTTTAAGACATCGTGAGTTAAAAGTCTTCTGCCACCAGCTGGGATGTTTGATTTCTATCTGAGCACTTTCTTCACAAACTGGACTCACCGCTCACTCCATCTATGTCCAATGACTGCAGCTTCTTTATCCCTTTGGCCAGAAAATCCATAATATTGATCATTGTCTCTGTTTTGCCAACAACGGCTATAATTACTAATATTCTATCACATATAGATTCGAACATTTGACCTAAAGTGTCTCTACTTCGAAACATTTATATACACCATCCCATGGTTTTCTTCTCTCTCAGGTGCATGACTTATAATATTAAACTTATACTATTCACTCTATTATTAAATCAAAAACAATGATATTGGTGGTTATTGTAACTGTGTTTGCTTCATTATGTTGGAGATATTGTTTCCTCTGCATCGTTACTTCATGGTTTAAATCTTCTTTGACATGCTGTTGCAGAAAACATCTAAGTTGGCAAATTCTTCTAAGTAAGTTAATATGTTAAATCAAGTTCTTCAGGTCAATACTAAACAAGAGATTAAAAACTCTGGAAGGCTATCCCAAGTGAATGGAATGGCTGGTCTGGATATATATAGGCTGCTCTACGATTTGGAACCGGGAATCAGATGCTGGTGTGATCAAAACTGGTTGACATTTGCTTGAGACCTGATCCACCACGATAACTGGAGCTTGGGTAGGTTACTGTGGAGTTAGTAGTCAGCTGGTGCGTGGCCTGGTCGTGATTTCAGCATGTTGTTGCTGGATTAGTTGTGTCATCACAGACTCTTAAATGCAACTGTGGTTCAGGTTGTTTCAATACAATGGAAGAGCAATTTTGATCTGATCTCAAAGAACGTGCTTTATGATGCTATTCAGCGTTGCGTGCTTTATACAGTAGTTTTATGCTTATGGATTCCACATATTGCATTAATAAGTGTTAGAGTCCTGGCTTTGGTAGGTACCTTATCATCAGTCATATAACAGTAAAACATGTGTTTAATCCAGTCTTTATTTGTGTCCTTGGGCACATTCAACTCTAACTTTCATTGATCTATATTCAAATAGATCATATATGAGTTTATTTATAGTTAGTATCTTGTTTTGGTTAATTTAGGTCTGAACAATAAAAGCGTATCAATTATCAGTAATCATCAGAAAAATAATCAGTGTGTCTTTAAGGAAAGTTAATTCTATATTAAATTATTAAAACATAACGCGCACTGAAGGCCGCTTCTGAAACTAAAGTTATTTACTATAACACAAAATGAATCCTTCCAGCATTGACACCTGTCAATTTGCTATTATTTTTAATTTCAGAGAAATATAGAACTGAAAGAAAAAAACCCTGAAACCGATCCTGTTACTATAACAACTTGTTGAATCCTAATGTCATAACTCCTTACAAGAAAATAAATATTAACAAGGGATGGAAAACAAACAAAGAAAGAGAAAGGCAGAGGTGTGGGGGTTATTAGTTAAAAAGCAATGTTTACCTGTAGGTTCACCATGAAATTAAGAAAATCTCAATTTGATAATTCTAGTACAAATTTATTTTTTGTCTCTGTTTTTCCTTTTTTCCCTTAATGGGCTGCAATAAATACCAAAGTATCCAAGTCAAGGACAGAATTCTACAGTCTGGATGGATAAATTCTGATTATTTTTTTTTTTAAAATGCAATCAAAATAAACTTAAACAGTTAGGCTCCATTCTTTTCCCATTTTTAGGACTATAGGATATTTTTCAATGTGTGATCTTAATTTTCATCATTTACAAAAAAGAATATAACTGAAAGCTACCAAATGAAACAACGGGGCGATTCATATAAAATATATATTTATCCTTTCCTATATAAAGTCCCTTAAATTGTTGAAAACTCCTTGAATCTGTCCAAGCTTTACTACCAATTATCTTGAGATTCATCTATTAACATCTCTTGTATATCTAAAGCTAAAGTTCTTTACATATATTTCAAGCTCTGTTTCATCGTGTTATTTATTAATTAAATGTGTACATATATTTCTGCTAGGCTTTAGAATCTTATAAAATCTATACAAGTTTATTAAGCATCAAATTATAAAAGCAAACCTTTCTGTCAGCACATGATGCAAACATTAACATTCCCTTTTCTTCACATTTTAAAATATAAATTACTTAAAACACAAGACTGTGGTGGGCTGAGGGGTTTTGTTTCTTGCCTGTGCCTATGTGTTAGCTGGGATTGCTTAGCAGACCCTCGTGACCCTATGGTGGATAACAGAGACGGATAATGGATGGATGGTCAGTTAAAACACAAAGTGGATGGGAAAAAGTAATATATCACATATATCAAATGCCTTATAATCCAATTGTTATTTAAAATGCCTTCAGAAGAGTTGAGCATCACCACCCGGACTGAGAATGATTCTGCTCCTGTGTCACAAACCATACCAGAAAATATTCTAAATTTATTTTGTGTTAATAACATTGATTTCTTTTCTAACCCCATGCACAAAGCTAGTTGTTCTTTCTTTTGGTTTGTCCTTCAGATATTTCTTTTTTTGCCAATTATGTTGATTTTGTAGAAAAAGCACGGTCTATCTGCTTTATTGGGTTAACTCTCCTCATGTACGTATATAGTATAGGACTTTGCTAGACTGGGAAGCCAATACTTATCTCTTGACTTCATAGAATTTCTGGCTGTCGACAAAACCGTCTTTCCAGTTTTACACTTACTTTTGTGATTGTTTTATCCTTTCACATATTATCTTTAACATATTCTCATACTCTGGAAGCTTGCCCAACACATACACATAATATCTCAAATTCCATAAGCCTCTTCAACACATTTTAACTCACTCAAATCTTTTGTCTTTGAGCTTTGAGCTTCAAGCTCAAAATTGCATGGTCAATGCAGGAAATTATACAAATTCTACACAGAAGAGCATACAACCTTGGACATTTCCTGTTTGCCATGGTGTTAATCACTGTTTATTCTTCTTAGCCAGTATTTTTATATTATCCTAAATCTGCTGAACCACGCACACAACTGGTAGTAAACTTCAACTCTTTTTTGATACACACGCACATACAGATACACACAAACCAGTAGCATTTTTTTTATTCTTGAAAATTCTACCATATGTATTTATTACTATCAAAAAACATTTTTAAAGACTTGATAAATTTAGAGGAAAGGTGTTTTACATTTATAAACATTTTATAAACAAAAATGGAGCCATTTTTCATCAAATCAATCAATCAGTATTAATTTATTTTATAGCACATATTCCTTACAAAGTAACATCAAAGTGCTTTAAAATGAATAGAGAAGACATTAAGGAATGACATAATTCAACAACAATTAACAGAATAATTTGAGTCCGATGGCCCAGGTGGGATGAAACCAAAAAAAAACTTAGGCGGAAAAAATAAAATCTGTGAGGTTTGGACACGAGACGTCCAGTCCCTCTGGGGAAATCTACTAACATAAGTCGAACAGGTCTCTTTATTTAGGGTTTTTTCATGGAAGTTTGATAATTAAAATATTTGACTTGATCCATCAATATTTTTATATCAAATGCCACATATCCAGACTTTGCTTAAATTAACTCAAAGCTCTGGAAATTTATATCAGATATTTCAAAATTTAGTGCACAATATATTTTCAGCCATTGTAGTGATTACATTTCGAAACACACACAAAACTTTGTTTAACATGTCTGATCATACATATTTTACCCCATGCATATGAGGATGGTGAGGTTCTGACACTATTCCTTTGCTCAGAATTGAGTCACTCTTTCAATGTCCACATCTTCAGCAGGCATAACACTTATTTCTCCTAAGTTATTCTTTTGTATTTCTCCTCTCCATGCTCCTCCTGCTACCTTCTCCCGCGTCTAATGTGCAAGTGGTCATTTGGTCTGGGCACAGCGATATCGTGGTGGATTACCTCCTGATTGGCTGCTCTAATCCATTTATTATCCTCAGGTATGTCAGGGCAAACAACTAATCATGTGTTTTGCTATTACTTCTGAGATTCAAGCATCCTGATACTACACCAAAATCACTGAAACACAATCAAGCTCATTACATGGTTCTGGTCTTCAAGTCCCTGTTCCTGCAGCTTTCCACTGATGCTTCAATACTGACTGGAACAGCCAGCCCACTCTTTAACGCCATTACTAAATTTGTCTTCTTTGTACCAAGTTAGATAACTCTTTCTTGAAGGTATTCTCTCAATTGTCATTCTCTTTTCATATATAATTTTTATAATTTATACTTGTCTTATTTGAACTTCACTTTAGCTCTTCTTTGGACATTTTCGTACTATCTGACTCCTAAGACACAACTCCCTCATCTTGGTTTGTTTCCATCAACATTTCCTTGTATTCGTGCTTCATCCCTCTGCCACTATTATCTTGACTCAGTCACGCCTGGCCCAGGAGTGATATCACCTGATCACCCTTTCTGTATTAATAATTCATTTCCATATTCTAACATTTGGCACGTTGGTTTCATTATTTGAAGAATAAAAAGTACAGACTGAGCCTTTAATAACATTCAAAGATTCTTACATGACCTAAAGCTAACGCCATCTTTAATTTGATTACGATGATGCAGTTTGAGGTACCACCATAAATGAATTACAATAGTACTGAATGAGGAAGTGAGTTCAGAAAGCAGTTTTGCAAAATACATGAACAGTTGGCGGCTTTGGGGAATACAATTCCCCCGGACAACAATGTCAACGATTGCGAGACAAAGATATGGTGATCAGCAGTAATTCTTGCTAAGGCCGAAGACATCCACCTGCAGGTGTGGTGGTAGCTCCACAAGGGGATGGATCACACGGATGGCCAATTCATGACAGGTGGGTTGTGAAGACACAAAAAGGCTAAAATTGTGTCTGAGGAAAAAAACTGAGAACCACTTTCTTTAGGAACTGTAGGCACTGTTCAGGCAACTGCAGCCCTGTTGCCAGCAGCATTAATAAGCCTCCATGTTGGTGTTGCCCCTTTAAATGTATGATAATAAGGTTCAAGACCTTAGAAGTCAGGGGTCCAGCAGAAAGGTCTGTAATTGGATGACTAAACCACATTAGAAGCTCAGTGAATCCAGAGACGAGGCGGTCTTCAGGGCACACTGATACAAGCACTTGCGCACAAATAAATAATCGAGGATCAGGACACGACAAATGATGTTTTTGCATTATTCTTATACCTTCTCTGGTGGGACATAGAAGATTGCGAAAACATTCATAAAATTGTTTCTTTGCTCAGAAGTCGGGAAAGTTTTACCAGAGATAAGGTAAGATTATGATGGGAGGTGAACCAAGTGTGTAGTGGTCTAGAAGCACTACTACCATTATAATGAAAAAGTCACAGTTTAGACATATATAGACTTTGGTGCTTCCCGCCGTTTCTATATTATTCTTCACTTAAATATTGGAAATTTCTCCTCTTTCAGTGATCTGATTGAAATATATTTTGCTGGTGTCGTTAAAATGACATTTATTAAATGGCATGGTCTATTATAAATCATGTTGTCACTTCCAGTACCCAATGACAGTCAAAGACCAGTGTAAAAATAATGTGTCCCAAATTGCTCAAGTCGTCTGGCACTGTGTTAAATTAGTAAAGCAGGGTCCTCAAGGAGGAAGAAAATGGGCAGGGTGCGCTTTTAAGGAAGAGCTCTATGTCCCGAACCATGTTGGCCACTCAGGAATAAAATAGAATAAATTAAAGAGTAAAACTATATGCATTGTTAATGGTAAAGACAAAACAGTAAGAAACAGAAGTTTATATACAATGGGTTCATGATGTTTCAGTGCATTGGGAGAAAAACAAAGTGGGCATCATTGGCGGATTCGCGGATTGTATACAACCCACAAAGTTGGTTGCTAAGCATAAGACAGAAAAGATTCTAATTGGAAATCTGTTAAACCAAGAAAAGATATGATGGATAGAACAGTTACTTATAGCGCCTTTTTGAGACAACTCAAATCAAATAAGTGAACTTGAAACCAGTTGACTGAACAGTGTAATTTGTACTTTATTACAGATACTCCGACTTAGAACTATCAAAAACGGTTTAGATAAGCTCATAAGTGGATTTACGATTCCTATATGACACCACAATGCAGAACTCTTTTTGCAGTTTATATTGGACATATTCATCAATTTATAATTAGTTTGTTTCAGTAATGGGACACTCACTTTTGAATATTTACTAATAGTCTGAAAAATAGCCAATATTTAGGAACAAGTATGATATCTTTCGTACATGGTGCTAAATAGAACAAGTAGTTATAAACATTCATTGTCTATGAAAAGGTATAGTTAAAATTATTCAAACAGTCATATTTAAATGTTTGGCCAAGACAGGTGTGTTCAAAACAATAATAAACTCTAATAAAAATTGTTAAATAAAATTAAATTATACCTTAAAGGATAGGTAATATAGCGTAACTCTATTGGCTTATGCTGGAAAAGGAGTTGATCCATTACTATTGTTATTAACTAAAGCGTGCATTCATTCAAAATAAACCTTGAGATACTCCTGTGGGGATTTCAAGTTAAATGCAAATTGGTGGGATCTCTGCTGTTCTCAGCTGAGATGCAAATATGGAAGAGATCAGTACAATTTAGACATGGTTCTTGAAATATTAATTTACATTAAACATTAACATATATTTTTGAGTTCATTGTAGCAATATTAATAAAACCAAACACCTTAATATGACAGTAATTATATTTCTAAATAAAGATAATAGTCTTTATGTACAAATTATATATAAATACACACACACACACACACATATATATAATACATATATATACATATATGTACGCCATATACACACATATATATATATATACATATACATATACATATATATACACATATATATATATATATACACACACATATATATATATACATATATATATATATATATATATATATATATATATACAGTGGTGTGAAAAAACTATTGCCCCTTCCTGATTTCTTATTCTGCACATGTTTGTCACACGAAAATGTTTGATCATCAAACACATTAGCATTAGTCAAATGCCTTTAAATGCTTCAAAATACAGTTTTTTAAATGATGGTTTTATTATTTGGGGCTTTCAAACCTACATGGCCCTGTGAAAAACTAAATTTACTTTGAACCTAATAACTGGTTGGGCCACATGGCTGATCAATAACTTCTGTTCAGCGTTTGCGATGGCATGCGTGCTTTACACAGCTCTGGAGGAATTTTGGCCATATCTTTGCAGAATTGACATATTCAGCTTTATTTGAGGTTTTCTAGCATGAACCTTTTTAAGGTCATGCCATAGCATCAATTGGATTCAAGTCGGACTTTGACTAGGCCACTCCAAAGTCTTCATTTTGTTTTCTTCAATGATAGAGTGGATTTATGTTTGGAATTAACACCATGTTGCATACCCAAAGGTCAGCAACAGGTTAATGAACAGATGGCGGACATTCTCCTTCAGGATTTTTCGGTAGACAGTAGGAATTCATGGTTCCATCTGTCACGTAAACCTTCAGGTCCTGAAGCTTTGACAGCTTCCCAGACCTCCACACTACCACCACCATATATTTTACTGTTGGTATGATGTTCTTTCTGAAATGCTTGTGTTCCTTTTCGCCCAGATGTAAGCAGGGACATTTGCCTTCAAAATTCAACTTTGTCTCATCAGTCCTAAGGTATTTTCCCAAAGTCATGGCAATCATTGAGATGTTTCTTAGCAAACTTTAGACAAGCCCTAATGTTCTTTTTGTAACTGATGGTTTGTCTTGGAAATCTGCCATGCCGGGCCGTTTTGTGATCTCTCTTATGGTGGAAGTCGTGAACACTGGCCTTAATTGAGGCAAGTGAGGCCTGCAGTTCTTTATAAACGTTGTCCTGGGGTCTTTTGTGACCTCTCGGATGGTGTCTGCATCTGGGGTAATTTTGGTGGCCGGCCACTCCAGGAGTTCTACCACTGTTCCATGTTTTGCCATTTGTGGATAATGGCCCTGTCAGTTCGCTGGAGTCCAAAGCTTTGATAAGCTTCTCGCCTTACAATTTGATAGATCTCCTCAATTACTTCTATTCATTGTTCCTGAATTTCTTTGAATCTTAGCATGATGTCCTAGCTTTTGAGTGCTTTTTGGTCTACTTCTGTATCAGAGTAGCTCCTATTTAGAGGCGTTTCTTGATTGAAACAGGTGTGGCAGTAATCCCAGGCCTGGGGGTGGCTACGGAAATTGAACTCAGGTGGTACCACAAAGTTAGGTTATTTTTTTAACAGAGAGACGATGCCTTTTCACAGTGCCATAGCAGGTTTGATTTTTTCTCCTAAATAATAAAATATCATTTAAAGCTTCTTAATAACATTAATGGTTAAATGTGTTTTGATGATCAGAAACATTTTCTGTGACAAACGCTATTACAAAAGATAAGAAATCAGGGAAGGGGCAAATAGTTTTTCACACCACTGTATGTGCCACACATATGCACATATACATACAGCCACATATATATATATAGCATATAACATATATACATATATATATATATACAGTGGAGGAAATAATTATTTGACCCCTCACTGATTTTGTAAGTTTGTCCAATGACAAAAGAAATGAAAAGTCTCAGAACAATGTCATTCAATGGTAGGTTCTTCAACAGTGGCGAATTTGCATCAAAGGAAAATCGAAAAGAAATAACTTTAAATAAAAGATGAAGTGGTTTTGCATTTCATTGAAATAAGTTTTTGAACCTCAACAAAAAAGACTTAACCATAGTGGGCTTTCTTCCTTGTTTACAAAGCACAGAGGTCAACCCGTTTTCTTATGATGATGACCAAGTTTACTTTTGGGAGATGTGTTCACTCCTCTTTTAGATCATCTCTAAATCCCTAAGGTTTCGAGGCTGTCTCTGTGCTACTCTGAGCTTGAGCTCCTCCATGGAGTTTTCTATTGTTAGTTGGGTGGAGACTGGCTGTAGCCACTCCATGACCTTAATGTGCTTCTTCTTGAGCCACTCCTTTGTTGCCTTTGCTGTATGTTTGGGTCATTGTCGTGCTGGAACACACCCATCCGACCCATTTCAGTTCCTGGCAGAGGGAAGGAGATTCATCAGATTCCACAATCATAGCTCGATCCATTTTCCGTTAATGATTCGTTGCTCTGTGCCCTTGAAAAAAGCTTTTAAAGCAAAATCAAGCTTCCCACCCCATGTTTGTGGTGGAGGCAGTGTTTCAGGGTCATAAACTATTTTCTTCCTCCAAACACAGCGAGTTGAGTTAATGCCAAAGAAATACTATTTGGTCTCATCAGACCACAGCACCTTCTCAGTCACTCTGATATTGGGTATTCATTGGCAAACTTCGGACGGGCTGCGGCGCATCTTGAGCAGGGGGACCTTCAGAGCACAGGATTTTAATCCATTCTGCGGTGTGTGTTTCCAATGGTTTTCTTGGTGACTATGGTCCTAATTGAGGTCATTAACTACTCCTCCCGTGTGGTTCTAAGTTCTTTTTGCAACTTTAGAACCATTGACACCCCAAATTTATGGATCTTACGTGGAGCCTTTAGGCGGTCGATTGATGGTCATTTTATTGCTCCTTCATTTGAACAATCACCAACAGTTATCACCTTCTCTCCCAGCTTCTTGCATAATGGTTTTGTAGCCCATTCAGCAATGCAGGTCTAATTTTATCTCATTATCATGGACAGCTCTTTGGTCTTTCCATGCCTTAGAGTGTGGAGTCTAGCCGCGTTGATTCTGTGGACAGTCTGCTTTTATACAGGTGACTAGTTAAGACAGGTGTCTGTAATGAGGTGACTAATTGAGTAGAAGTGTCTAACCACTCTGTGGGAGCCAGAACTCTTAATGGTTGGTAGGGGTTCAAAACTTGCTTCCCTCAATGAAATGCAAATGTTTCTATCTTTTATTAAAGTTATTTTTGATTTTCCTTTTGATGTGCAATCTGCCACTGTTATAATCGACCTACCTTTGAGAAATGATACTGTTCTGTTCATCGGTGGACAAACTTACAAAATCGGTCCTGATAATTATTTCCTCACTATATATATATATATATACCTATATATATATATATATATATATATATATATATATATATATATATATATATATATATATATATATATATATATAAATAATCCCTCACCGATGTGAGGTTGCGTTCCAGAACTCCCGCGATAATTAATCAACAAAAGCCGGCTCACCTTATTTGTGCGTTGTTTTTTATATAACTATAAGCCTTATAAACTCTCCCACTGTTAACATTATTAGAGCCCTCTAGACGATAACACCCCTTTGAGTAAAGTTTAAACTGTGCTCATAATAGAACAGGTGACGGATACTTTCTCATTCAAAGAATGCAAATATCTTCTCCTTCAAGGTGTCCGCGTCAGACAGAGAATTTCAGAGAGAGGAAGGTGCTGTAAAGAAAAACAATCTAAAATCAGTAAGTGTGCGCTGAAGTATGCAGAAGCACCACAATAAAAGGCATTTTAGAAGTTATTCGGTATCTTCAACAGTTCTCACCGAGCCCTCTGCTCACACCCCTCAAATCAGGCTGAGAGGAACGTCAGAGAGATTAAAACAATCAAAATTCAATATGTGATTTTGTGCTTTTAAGTATGCTGACTTGTGTTAAGCGACATTTCTTAGAGGGCGTCCGTATCCACTAGGCAAACAGCCTCTGTACAAACAACCCCTCTGCTCACACCCTCTGTCAGGTACGCGAAATGTCAGAAGGATAGAGATAGAGGCAGAGACAACAAACAATCAAGCACATGGCAGGATGCATATCTGTATATCATTAGGAAGTTTTAGTTAATATATACTTGCTCTGATTGGGTAGCTTCTAAGCCCATCTCGTAAATACACCAAATCAACTAATGAAACAAACTGAGGAAGCGTGTAGCATGGTAAAAGACACATTGTCTGCAGAAATCTGCGAACCAGAAAATCTGATATATATATTATGGCGACCTGAGATTGAGAGTCTTGAGATTTTAAGCCGTCGCTGCATTACCTCTCCCAAGCGCCAAAGCTGGCGGATTACTCGCCGATTAAAGCTTTTGTGCCACCGCTCTTTAAATACTTGAGCACTCATGTCCCTTCACGCTTTGTTCTGAGTGTATAACATGCCTTGTGTACCCAGCTTCTCAAGTATGACTTTTCGTGTCCCCTCCCCACCATGCGACTCAGGTGTCTAAGCATTAGTGTAGATAAAATCAGCAATGAATAACAGCATCCTGTTGTATCTCTTTATTCACAGATAGCCAACAAAACAATTATTGCACTGCCATTAAGTCATGCAGACATTTCACATAACCGGTACTTTTACAAATAAATATTTGACGTGATATTAAACCCACCCAACTAATTGAGACACAGCACAACAATTGTTACAAGTTAAGACATTAAATACAACTGGGAAAAACGTTATAAAAAGCAGTGAGCTGCAACCTTCCTATTACTCACTCCGGCAGCGCTGACTGCGGGTGGCTACCTCGCCCCCTCCCAAGAGGTTTAGGTATCCTCAGCCCTGGTCGTTATAAGTCTAATAAAATATCCCCATTCGGCTGACGAACGCGGCTGGCCTGCTTATTCGCCACTACGTGTCAGGTTCAGTCAGAACTTAATATCTGTCGACACCGGTGGAGGTTGGAAACCACTTTGTTCAATTCCTTCTGGTGCACCTGGGGCCAATAGGGGTACATAGTGCCAGCGATCTTTCATGTAGCACCACCCGTCTGCCCCTCCAGGCAATCGGACCTGGAGCAAACCTTCCCAAAATCATGTCCAGAATTTCTCCACGATTCCTACCAATGGTGTGTCAGTTTGAGGACAACCCCGTTTCTTTGTGGGCAAAGACCCACACTGTCCACCATTTGAAAATTGGACCATGATCTTCCGTTTCTGGCGGGCTCCAGCTCCATAGTGCCTCCCTGGCCGGTTGATGCAGTGTTCAGCAGCCTCTTTTAATCGTCGGAAATAATTCGTCTCGTGACCCGCCAACAAGCTTCTCAGGTTCAGAAGTAGGCAAACACCAGTCACGTGCGTAACATCAGCCCGCGTCTTTAATTCCTGGGCGGCGTCCTACTCCATACTGGGTCCGGAAGCGATAACGTTGATCTCTCTGGTGTTGACTAGTGGGGATGGCGAATTGAAGCCAGGGGTGCGGTTAAACGTGCGACAGTCCATCGCTTTGAGGGTGGTTCAGATTGTACTGGCACCTCCTCTTTTAAACAAGCGGCTCTCAAGTTTCGCGCTGATCGCTGTGCAGTTCATTTGGCACCGGTCCAGTGGTATCTTGTCCAGCAATTTTTGGCGGCTGTGGGCGCTTTGATCTGGGTGTATGCCTCCGGCCATTTTGTTGAGTAAAATGATCCCGCCATACAAACAAGCGTTTCTGCCTCGGTGATAGGGAAAGGACCCAGTACATCTACCCAATCCTCTCCATGGGGCCCGACAGATACTGTTGTAGTGGTACGGCGGAAGCGTTAATACAGGTCCTTTCTGCGTACAACGTCCACAGCAATGGGCGATGCATCGCGTTGACATCCATGGACCAATGGAATCGCTGCCGCGGCGATGCACTCTTTGCATTTCCAAGTGCTCAGATCCAGCTGTCATGATGATCCCGGAGACGTTGTCGTAGCGAGCTGACAAGTTATAGCGGTCATTACCCCATATTTATACCTGCTGCATCTTCTGTAGATCACACCATCGTTGCAACTCCAGGCTGCCCACTGCGAGATGCCAACAACTTGAGTTCCGGCCCTGAAAGCGGTTGCCAATCAAGACATTCCTGGGTCTCCAGCCAGCCTGCCTCTCCAACGCGGTCATCGCGTAGTTGCCGTAACTGATCGATGTTGAATGGTTCCCCTGCTCATCAGTGGCCTCTAGCCTGGCTGATGATGATGATGGTCCACTTCCCGCACTGCTGCGGCGGCAATATCGACAGTTATAGGGCAGCATATTAAGCCTGGAGGGCATCAACATTTGCTGCTGCGTCCTGAGTCGGTGTGCACCTCGAAATCATACTCCTAGGCGCTTCTATCACCCTTGCCACCTGGCCCTCAGGTTGCGGAAGTTTAACAGCCATGTAAGGCTAGCATGGTCAGATTCAATTGTAAACTTGGTGCCCAAGGTAAGGCTTGAGTGTAGTACTGCCAGGATTACTTTTAATAGCTCCGCTGGGTAACGCAGTAATTTTCTCCGATTAGAGCTAGAGGCTGCGGCTGCTCAATGACCGCCCACTTCTCCTCCGGTCTCCCCCCTCCTGCGCCAACCCCCACATTACTAGCGTCAGTGTTAAATAAAGGGTTGGTTGGGGTCAGGGGTAAGCCAGGACAGGTGCACTGGTAAGAGCAGCTTTTAGTTGTTGAAAGCGGCCGGGCGCGATCCTCCAAGTCACAAACTGTTGGCCCTTACTTTCGTCGGTTAATTGTTTGAGCTGTAGTAATTTGCAAAGTTTCTCCACAGATCTCCATTAGTATAGAGGCTAAGCCCAGAAAGCTCCAGCTCGGTGATGTTGGTTGGTAGAGAGCCAGTTGCTCCCACGGCAATCTATCGCTAAGTGGCATACGCCATCCGCTAACCATGTCCCAAGCGGTCTGTCGGGAGAGGAGAATTTACATTTCGCGAAGTTCAATGTAACCAGGCCTTCACGAATGGCTGTCAGAACACCATTAGCGGACAGCCTGATCCAAAGTCTAGCATGGTTAGCAGATCGTCAGATGGACCATCAGGTTCAAGAGAATGTCTTTTAGGATCGCTCCATCAGTCTTTCAAAGGTGGCGGTGCGTTACGGTCCAAAGCGGCATCACCTTGAATTGCCACGGCCTTGCTCCTACTATGGTGAATGCGGTTTGTGTCGGTCCTCTGGTGCCAGTTCACTTGCCCAGCCCCACTCGCGGTCAAGGTGCTGAACCAACGGGATCAGCCACGCAATCCAATGCATCGCATCGATGCATGGCAGTCGATATGAGTCTTTCAGTGACGGTTTAACCTCCAGTCCACACAGGGCACCAACCCGTTTTCTTCCGTGCCCATGACCGTTAGTTGCAGCCAGGAATGTCGACTCAATAACGGTGGCGCATCTCACAGAATGTTTCCTGAAAGCGGCCGCCGAAGGTAATCGGTGGGGCGCCAAGCGAATGGGACGGCATGGCCAGGCTCTATGTGGTGTTTCACTAAATTAGTTTCTGATACAGTCCTCCTCTCGAGGCCGCAAAATGTCACAAAGTCTCTCAATAGTTGTTGAAGTTGCTCCTGCTGTGGCGCGTTCAGATGTTCCCCACTTGTTAATTCCTCTACAGCAGCAGCTATACTGCAGCCCCAGTGGGTGGTCGGCGTGAGGAAAACCGTTGGGAAGCGCGGTACAGGCTGCCTCCTGGGGGTCCCCATGGTCTCCATCTTCAGAACCATGATCCAAAGGAGCCACGGTGAAACCGTGGTATCCAGAAAATCAAGCCAACTGGCCCTTCCAGGACGGTTCCAGCCGGTCAGGGCGAGCATTCATTACCTGAGCGAAGGCGGCCCTAGAACCACGTAACGCACGCTGCTCCCCAGTGAATTGGCAAGTCCAACCCAATAATGCACTGGTCTTTAATGTCCGCAAGCCCAAATTCGTGGTTGGTCGCAACCGTCCACCACCACAGATAACAGTTTCAGGCGTTACTGTCCGTTCACCTCTTGATCATGGTGCATCGGCGCTGTGGGGTCCAGCCACCGGGAAAGAAGCAGCTGTTTCTGTGCTTGCGCCTTTTCTTAGCAAACAAATAGGACCCGTGTCCACTGAGCACTGACATGGCAGGTCACATCCAATAATTGATGCAGTCTGGGTATGGTCAGTGGAAAATCCTGGCACCCAACTGTGACCGTCTTTGTTGAGGGGTGCGGAAAAGCGGTGGTCCCTGCGGCCTCACCCCGATGTGGTTTCCTCGCGGTGATGCTATGCGGGGCAGCGGACTTGGGGCAGGCAGTCTGTGCCTGGTTCCGCGCTCGAAAACTCTTCCAGTACCTCATTGGCTCTCTGTTGGGGTTGATATTGATTGAGCATGGCTGACCTCCACTGCCTCAGACAGGTCCCTTGCCTTAGGTTCCATGACTCTTGTTAGCATTGCATTTCAAATTGGCGTTCGTCTTGTCGGTGGCTCAGCCTGGTCGTCTTCAGCTGCTCAGCCTCTTTGGTGCCTCGCTCCGTCTAGGGGGTGACGATGAACAGACATGCTGGCGAGCGTTCTGGTGTGAGGCCCGCGAGAAAGCTTATGAAGGCGAGTTCTTCCTCACTGCTGTATCGAAGTAGGGTAACCTTTTTAGGTGTATATACCTGGCGTCAGCGGCAAGGAAACCTGCTCTACACCTTCATGCGGCGTCATTGATCAGCTGTCTCTGTTGCATTCTGCTGAGTTCTTTGTCCGTAGCGGGTGAGGCGGTGGGAAGAACTGAAGATCCGACACTCTTCGATGTAGATCAGCGGAAGCCATGATGCGGGACCCTCAAGGCAAAGACCAAGTGTGTGCAGCTTCCTTGCGGTTCCACTCATTATGTCGCGGCCAGATCCACTTCTGCGGTATGGTTCAAAGGTCAATCCGCTGTATCAGCGGCAGCTTGCGCGTTACCGTGAAAGCGGACCGTCCGACTGAAATGACCGGGGGTATCGCTGAGGCAGCGGCCCCCCCTCTGGCGTGCTCAAGAGATGCATAACGCCAGGGGAATCTGGTACCCATCAAGGCGTTCCGCTTTCCTGCGCAGCTCCATGAATCAGGCGCTCTAGCGTGGCGCTGTTCTCTAAGATTAGCGCGGCTCTAATTCCTTCCGAGACTCTGTTCCATAAGCGTCACCGGCAACTGGTATCCCTTCTGACACCAATCATGGCGACCTGAGGAATTGAGTCTTGAAGTTTTTAAAGCCCGATGTACGTTACACTCCTCCCAAGCTGTCAGCTGGCGGATTATGGCGTTAAACAACGCAGCTGTGCCAACTCTTTAAATGTGAGCACTCGTCATACACCCGCCGCATTCTGGAGGTGTCTCGGCAGCAGCTGTACCCAGCTTCTCGAAGTAGCGAACAGTATCCCATACCATACACGACTCAGTGTCTCGGCATTAATTGCCTTCGAATAGTCGCAATTGAATAACAGCTCATCTGTTGTATCTCTTTATTCACAGATATGTACAGTAATAAAGCTCGACATTATTATTACTGCCATGGTCAAGGTGTGCGAAGACACATTTCACATAGCCGGTACTTTTACAAATCTGGCGTAACCCCAGACGTGATATTGACCACAACTGGTGAACTTCAAACAGAACAATTTCATTACAAGTTAAGACATTAATAAATACAACAGGAAAAACATTATAAAAGCAATGAACAGCCTGGCCTTCCCACACAATGCATCCTCCGTAGCGCTGACTGCAGTCGCTTTCCTAATATTTAGATATGCCTGTAAAAGGGTAGAGAAGCGGCGTGATATGATTACTGTGCATATACAGTGGAACACAGTATAAATCCTTAATTCGTTAATTTTGACATACCCAAAACAGACATTATACAAACAAATTTTCCCGCCAAGAAATAAAGGAAAAATGATTAATCCGTTCCCATGAAAAAAAAAAAAAATCCTATTGCTTTTGGCATATTACTTCACATTGAGTAAGTTGTATAAAATAATCTAACCTGCCTAATACTGAAATACATAAATAGAAAACAGTGGGCTAGAAATAAATGAAAATTTTATACTTTGCTTTTCTAATACATCTTGTTTTCCTGACCATTAGTCTACGTCGTTCTCGGCAAATAGTATACTAACAGCCATGTCCGGATACATACCCACCTTCATACTTTTCAACAATCGTTCAAATTTACATACGAAAAACACAAAATCACGTTGTGACAATGCAGGTTGCTGTATGCTCCATCTGCTGCCGGGGCCTTGGAACCCCTACACGTGTGATAATGTGCCTCACTGCAACTGTCAATTAAAGCGAGGGATGGTGAAAAATGTAAAGTGCCATGTCATCCTCTTCCATTATCGGGAGTGAATTAGTGAGGGCAGCAAAGCAAGCAGAGGCCCAGACTTCTCTCACAGGCCCACTTCTTTAGCTCTTGGGAGAGATCCCAAGGCGTTCCCAGGCCAACCAGGAGACATAGTCCATCAGCGTGTCCTGGGTGCTACAGAGCTCTCCAGTTTGGGGTGCCAGACACACCACCAGGAGGCGTCCAGGCATCCTGATCAGATGTGACCACCTCATCGACTCCTCTCGATGCGGGAGGGCAGCGGATCTCAGGCCCCTCCCGGATGACTGGGCTCCTCACCCTCTTTAAGGCTTAAGTACCCTGCGGAGGCTCACTTCAGCCGCCTTGGTGGCGATCTCGTTCTTCCGGTCTACCCATAGCTCACATGACCATAGGTGAGGGTAGGAGGCGTGCGATAAACTAGTAAATTGAGCTTTGCCTTACGGCTCAGCTCCTTTCCCGACAGGCTGATGCCAGAGCCCGCTTCCTGCGGATGCACGATCCGCCTATCAATCACATCCATTCTTCCTCACGTGAGCAGGACCTCGAGATACTTGAACTCCTCACTTGGGGCGGGATCTCTCCCGGAACCCTGAGAGGCACTCCACCCTTGTCGGCTGGGACCATGCTCTCAGTTTGGGTGCTGATTCTCATCACAGCCTTCACACTCAGCTGCGAACTGATCCAGAAGGCTGAGGAATCACAGCCTGATAAAGCAAACAGGACAACATCATCTGCAAAAGCAGTGACCCAATCTGAGTCCTGGATACTGGCATCCACGCACCTTCTTGAACATCACCTTATAAGTGGTGGAGGGTTTTACGTTCTAATAATCCTGGGGCTATGTTGTCCCGGGCTTTTTTAGCTATTAAGACCACCCAAAACCAAACAGTCCCTAGTGAGATGAGACAGCGGTTCAACAAACCTGATGAAGAATAAAGTGCAAAGTGCTTATTAAAACAATTAACAAAACAAAATTATTTCAAATTAAAGTGCAATCTCAAAGTTCCAATAAATAATCATAAAAATCAGAAGTGAAATGTGGAGGTTAAAACAATAGAAAAAAGAGTCTTTTTTAAAAAGCAACGAAGTTAAAATACAACCCAGGAAGCATTCTTTAAAAAAATTAAAAAAATAAAAAAACAAGAAGCCTGTGCCTTTTTACCTGCTTCCGCTTCTTTCTTTTACTCCCCTTCAAGCCAACTTTCGCGCTTCTGTTGTTTATCAAGATAAGCAGACCTCTCTCTCTCTCACTCACTCACCCTCTCGTCCGTTCTTTCTTTTTACTGCCCTTCTAACTGGCTATTTCGCGCTGTTTATCGAATAAGCAGCCAGAACAATCGCGAATGGGACGGTCCCTCCTAAAGTGCACTTTGGTAGCTTGTATTAAGTCGCCCTGACGACAGCAATACATAACCACCACGCACCCTCACCAGAAAACTCTGATCGGTGATTATTGTACAAAGCTGGACTTTGACAGGGGCTGCGTTACTTCTTATCACCGTAAGTTCAAAGAGAGTTATAGCGCGGGTTGTTCAATGAATACTAGCAACTGGTGCACTAACGCTCGTGGACAGTCGTATTTGTCTCGAAGGTAAACAAAGATTAGCAAGTCGTCCAAACAATTCGGTATGAGTTGGACTTGTTCAAAGCGGGCGTATGCAAGGTACAGCTGTATATATATGTACTGCCGCATACCTGCCTATATCTTTCTCTGCTATGTATATAAAACTGAATTCTGATAACCGGTTGAACTGCTGCTATGAAAAGGCACATACATTTCATTTGATGACTTAGATAAATCTTTTGAACCTAAAGAAAGATACTGAAAACTTATGATTTCCAGTGCACCGGGAGGCTGTGATTAAATGGACAAGATCTTTAACTAGTTTAACTAGTACCTGCACCATGGTGTTCATTTTCACAGCTGGTCTGTGCTTATTTACCTTCTTCTCCAGCTGTTTTGTGTGTGAGTCGTGGCGCGGGTATTGCCTCACTGGGATTTAGGAATAAACTTCAAGGCTGGGCATCATCTTCTCAGTAGTAGCCGCCATTTAGAGTGGCGCCAATGCCACCATGCGACAGCCATTATCATAATTTACAATAAATAGGTTCTCAGAATCCAGTGATTGTACTTGCTGGTTTTGGTATGGTGGGCATTTCTTTCCTGCTGAACTTTCTCTGGCACATAGAGAGATTTAGATGTATTTTTTTCTTTGTTTGTGGAACTGTTCTCATATTTCAGCTTTGGTCACCATCTGGCTGCTGCAAGTGATACGCAGTTTCTCTCTTTATTTTAAAGGGTTTTATCCATCAAGGCTTTCAATGTTGAATTATAGCTCTTGTTTTGAAGCAATTCTGGCTGATAGTGCCTCAAAAAGCCACCTCTGGATATCACTTGGCGCAGTTGATGATTTTATCAGATAAAAGAGCAGATCGTCAAGGAGGATCATTCCAGAAGAAGATGATAAGAGTGTCTGGCAGCATTTTAAGCTGGTTTATGTTTGATGGGCGCTAAATGGATAATGTCAGTCTGTGTCCTACATGTTATTAGAAAGCTGCCAATAAAGTCCACCTGGACAGGTAAAAATTTTTGTTGTACATCCAGCAATAAGCCACAAAAGCGGTCTTAAAAATTCTACTGAAGCGGGAAGCCTGGAAATGTGAGAAGAATATTGTTTGCATCCCGTGAAATTCAGTTTCAATTATACTTCATATTTTCATACACTGAGCATATTCGTTGTTGTCAAGCTGGCGCTGATTTACTAAATTAATGGCAAAAAAAATGAGATATTTTCAGGAAACTTTGAATGGTGGTTATGTACCTTACAATAATTTTAAAGATTGTTAAAATATAATATAAACATTACACAGGTGAAATTTGCATCTCACCTTGACCTTGGGTGGATGTTCTTTGAGGAAAAAATAAGAATATGATAAAGGAGCAGGAAAATATCACAGATTCTAAAAGTCACAAAGTTATTTTAAAATCTTCAAAAGTTGTATTCTAAGAAATCAGTGGTCAGAAGAATCTTGTCTTTGTGGAAATAACTAAAGAAAGCTTCGATGCCCTGTTTTCCACACCACCATCTTAAATGGTGATTGTGTGATGATTGCCCATTGCATGGCAGCACCGGTGATTGTGATGTGATTAGCCATAATCATCATTGTCAAAACAACGTGAACACTGCATGTAAACAAACACCGAATGGCCCACCTGTTATGCCATATGGAAATATGTGAAGGGGCTCAGCACAGATACTTTTCCATCATCATAGTTTCAGCCACTACCTTTGAATAGCCGTTGAGAAAATGAGAGAGAGAGCAACTCTTTTTAGATAATGTGTAATAAAGTGTGGTGCATTTAAACAGAAATTGCCAGGCTGATTAACAAGAGCACAACAATCCAACTGGAGCTTCAAAACATTAAGATTGAAATTAAATCAAGATGTGTGTTTTATAAAATCTGACCTAAGTACAATGACTTGTATTTGTTTCAAATCTGTAATCTTAAACAAAATGACTAATGGTCCTGAACTTGAATTGATAAGCGCGGTTGTGATGTGAATTGTAGTATAAAAGAATCTAACAACCATGGGAGTGCTTCTGTCTGTAAAAAAAAATCAAGGGGACAGGGAATGAAAAAGAATAAGAAGTTGAGGTGAAACTGAAAATAGAGCAATACTCAAAAGCAACAAGATTTCAATACAGCCAAACCAACTAGCACCTCCCTTTTGAATGTGAGGCAATAAGGACAGGCTCTGACACCCTTAGATTCCTACGGTGAATGGCGCCAGTGCTAACAGACATCTTTTTAGTTTAACTAAATGGGGTGACCGGTGGTACCCAGTTATTTCAGAGTGTTGGGGTCTACTTCCTGACTATAACCTGATTATATTGTATTACATTTCTGTTTCTGAGTCATGACTTCTGGCTCTAACAGTTGTTGCATTCTGTTTTTGTGTGTGTTTACCCCATTTTTGACATATTGCCAAGCCTACCCTAGAGGGTCTCTCTCCACATTGCCTTTAAGATTTCTTCAGTTTTTCTACAATGATCTTTGGTAGCCAGAGTTTTTTTCTGCCATCTCATGAGTCTTGGCTGAAGGACTATAAGACAATAGGGCCTATTAAAGGCCATTTGGGAAGCATTCATGTGTGAGTGATGTGCTAGTGATGAAATAGCCCAGCATGTGGGTATTGTTCTGGAACAGCCATTTGCTATTTGACTATTAAACCTATTTAATGTAATTCAGGTGCAGGAGCTATCCTGGGCAGCAGCATAATTAACAATGGGGCCAGTCTACAAACACACACATACACACGCGCACAGAAACTCACACTCTTGCTTTAGGATAGTTAGAGTCATATTTAACCCATAATGGTTTTATATGTACAGTACTATTAATACCCCGGAACAGCAATTACCATTTTCCTTCATTGTGCGTTCTGATATTTTAGCGGTGATACTATAACTTTTTTGGTGCTAAGTAGCATTTTTCTCCCCACCTGTGTTTTACTTCTGCTTATTTTACTTTTAATGTTACATTTTGAGCTCGGTAAAGTTGTTTTTTGTGTAGGTAGGATCTCACTTCCTGCCACCTTTATGAAACCAGATTTGTGAGATAAATCCTTCTGCGGAATTCAGCCCTATTTTTGATTAGTATGATACATCTTCTAACAGCACATACCAAACTCATTTACTTTAATTCACCATTGCTGTCTAATTTAGACTCTTGTATATTTAGTGGCTTTAGATTTTTTTTTTATGCCAGCTGAGGTCAAGACCAATAGGCATTTAATAGTGGTTTAGGCCCAGTTCCACACACAAACCACTACCATGTCACTTGTATTTCACCATGCTCTTTCACAGAAACACAAGTTCAGCTGAAATTGAGAACTCTGCGAATAATTTTGCAGGATATTTATTAAAAAATTCATAATTTCGAAGTTTGCTTAATAAATAATTTTCTGGCATCAAATCACATACTAAAATGTGTTGTTAATGGAAAGTGGCATTAAGTGAACTTACATTGCACAGTAATAGAAATCATTTTGCACCCCATGTTCTGATGTGCAGCAAATCTTAACCTGTGTTAGGCTGAATCTTTGTTTTAATTCAACCCGGTTCAAGAATATTTGAAATAAGGAAAATTACAATTGGTTTGACACTTCACCAAGAATTAGCTTGAAAATGTGCAGTTTTTAAGTAAGAAATGGTTTATAGGCTCAGCCCTGTCCACCAATATTTAGTTTTTCCATGACTGAAACCAATTAACATTTTCTCAGTCCATGACCTAAAACATGTAGTTAACAAAAACCTGTTTTTAATTTATATTGCTTTCAATAGAAATCTCTGAGTAACAGAAAAATTACTATGGATTATTTATCCATATTTATAATATTTACCCTTTACATGTTTATACAGTAAGTAAAAAATTCTATAATTTTCAAGTTTTGCTAATGTTTGGTATTTGCTGTGTATGGTTTTAATGCTGAAACACAACTCTGAATCCTGGCAAAGCCTGCTTGATGGAAATTCCTTGCGAACAGAGTGAATATATAAAATTTACTACTGCCGGGATAATGTTAGCAATTCTGGAAAACAATTCCTTTCCAGCCTGATCAGACTTGAAAATTCAAAGGATCGTGTATATAGAATTTTACAGGAGTAGCCAATTTTCACAAACGCTTTCTAAAACGTATTTTCTGACACCCATCAGACCAGTGCCACAACAGTTTTAACTGCAGTAGCATTGAAACTTTGGGTAAAGTTGTTTCCTCTCCGATATAACAGCATCAGACCTTCTGATTTTTGTTCTTTATAACATAACATGTATGTCTGTCCTTCTACCTCTTATAAACCCCTTTGTCAAGTGTCCTTTTTCTCTTTGAATTCTAATGACCATTTCTAATGCAATTTATTCCTAAAATATATTTAAAGCCTTTTTCTGTAGAATGTTTTTTTTCATCGATACCCAAATTCTTTTTTTAAACTGTCATGAATAAGTTTGGTGTAGTGACTAAGGCACTGGACATATGTACTTGATTTCAATTCTCATCTGTAATCCTGTATGACCTAAGCAAATCAAGTAACCTGCCAATATTTCCAAATATAAAATATAAATCTGGCTGGCTGGACAAAGTTATTGATACTAACCTTAAATTTTCCCAAACCTCTAAACTTTTCAGCTTTCAGCACAAAACCTCACCCTTCAAATAAACAAGGTACAGCTCTTAGCTGCAAACCAGTGCTTCATGTGTCTGATCTCTAGGATCAGGATTTACATTGGTTCCCTTCCTGTAACATGACTCTCTTAATTTACCATTTGTTTGGAGGTTTTCAGTGGTATGAGAATGTGTGCAACTCATTTTGAAAATATTCTACCACTGAATATTTTTCATGTTCTATTCTTGATATTTGTATATTAATTGAAAGTCTTCTCAGATTCATACTGTCTGTGCTTTGGTTTTGCTTTCATTTGCCTCTATCTGTCTTTTATAATAAAAAAAATCTTGGGTCGAGCGAGATTTTCTCATGAGACATAAAGTAAAGCATACAATTATACAACTCAAAATTATATATCGAGCACATCTGTCTCGACTAAAACTCTCAAAATGTTTCCAGGGCATGATCCAACCTGCGAACGTTGCAACCAAGCCCCAGCCTCACTAGGTCACATGTTCTGGGCCTGCACCAAATTAACATTATTCTGGACAAAAATTTTTAATTACCTCTCAGACAGTCTTGGACTCACAATCCCTCCTAACCCATTAACAGCTGTGTTTGGGGTTCTTCCAGAGGGTCTTAAAGTGGAGAAAGACAAACAAATTGTGATTGCATTCACTACACTGTTGGCACGCAGACTTATTCTGATAAACTGGAAGAACCCAAACTCTCCTCTTTTAAGTCAGTGGGAAACTGATGTGTTATATTATTTAAAATTGGAAAAAATCAAATACTCAGTTAGAGGATCTGTGCAGACTTTTTTCAAAACATGGCAGGATCTAATCAGTAATATTTTGAAATGAGTTTATAAAGCACAGAGAATTTGTTGATTTAGGTATTTTTTACAAGCCTTAAATTTTACACCATTTGGCTTGCTCTCTCTCTCAAGGGTGGGGATCGATCTGTTCTTAGCATAATTCTTTTTTTTGTAAAAACTTGATTACTATGTATTGATTGTAATAAAATTAATAAAAAAAAAAAAAAAAAAAAAAAGAAATAAACTTGATCCCTTGGGGTAAAAGGCAAGACGAGTGTGTAGAATTTAAAGGTAATCTTTGACTTTGACTTAAACTTTAAATCACATATTTTCCAGATTACAAGGACTGCATTTTTTTACTTAAGGAATATTGCAAAAATTATAAAATTACAAGACACTGAAAAATTAGTTCACACTTTTGTTTTTAGTTGACTAGATTACTGTAATGGACTTCTCACACGACTACTTAAGAAAGACATCAATCGGTTGTAATTAATTCAAAATGCATTAACAAAAAACGAAAATCTGAGCACATCTCACCAGTTGTGGTGTTGTTACTTTGGGTACTCATTTTATTTAGAATTTACTTTAAAATATTATTAATTGTATATAAGCTGTTTATAATTCCAAAAGCCAAGCTTAAAAGAAGTTGTGAACCGGCCTTTTGCTGTTATGCACCTGAAATCTTTTGGGCTTTAAACCCATTATTTTAATTTGGCTTTTTGTAGCTATATTTTAGTTGTACTCCTAATAGAATATATAGACATAGAATTATCATATTGTTCAGGGATTTACAGTCGTTTACTAGTCTCTAATACTTACTAGTAGTATTTACTAGTATTCTTCTGTCTTTTCCAGTTCTTCTGTGGTGGAATTTTGCACCACCACCACCTCCTGATCAAAACACAGTGCATTCACCTGCAATGCTGGAATGAAGGTAGGTGCCCCAGCTATATATACACTTGCTATACAGTTTTTTCTTTGACTCAGCACCATTATTTTTGGTTACAAAGATGCACTTAAAATGTCTTTTAATGGTAAGGATTTAAGGATTGAAGAAGAAGATGAAAAAAATTCTTTCAGGATCCCAAGTAAGCCATTGTACTCGAGTCTTTTACTAATTTGTGTCAGACTATGATAGAGTTTGTAAAATGCTAAACTGTTTACTTTTTTTAACTAGTGCTTGAAGCAAATATGATTATATATATTTTTAATGCCACCTAAGATATCCAGACTTACACAAACTGGACCAATTTAGCAACACCAATCACTTTAATAACCTGCATGTCTTTTTGATTTGGGAGGGCAGCAGAGAACCTGGAAATATCAATCCTGGGGAAATGCACAAAGTCATGCTCAGGCTGGGATTTAAGTCCTGTGTTCTGGAGCTACTGTATGAGGTCGTAAACT
>NW_024382689.1:0-8045 GCF_016835505.1 Polypterus senegalus
TGACTTCAGAACTCAACGTGTTTTAGAAGAATTGGGGAAGGACTAAGCTTTGTTGGGAATGGCCTGTTCTCGAGATTGTTCTAATGTTCTAATAAGGTGGCCAAGGGAGCTTTTGCACTTTGGATTCTATAAATATCATTGTTGTGCTTACTTTACATCTAAGTATCTTCCCATTATTCTACGAACAGGAATAGTGCCAGAGCTGTCCCTAGTTATTATAATGTATTCATTTTTTACTACTGAAGAATGTGCATATGCTGATGCTCATGCAAATATGTACTGTCCTACAGCCTTATGTTAGGTTCATTGCGTCTGCTTTTCGTGTATAGATTCATCTATGCAAATTAAGTGCCATAATTAAAAATATTCTCTTAGGGAGTCACGCAACTGACAGCATGTCTATGCTCATTGTTTGAATATTACAAATAGCAAAAACAATATAAACGTTTGTTAAATGCAAGAGACTGAAGATGGATGGGCTATGGCTGAGTGGATATGTCAGGTCTTCAGGACAGAAATTAGAAAATTTCTTCTATTACTTAAAAAGCTACTACTTAAAAGCAGAAGAAATTTTTACAAAACATTTCAAACAAATTATATACTTATTCATCCTCTAGCTCAAAACCACAGACAATTAAACTTTTTTACATATAAAATTACGACTACAAGTTGGTTGGAAGCATGAAGATTCACTGAATGAATTTTTAGAATGTTTATTTTTCTAAATGTTGTCACAGCGTGTGCATAGGAAGCAGCTGAAGGGCTTAGGAAATACTGTTTATACATCTGCCCAGGGGCAGGGGTGCACTGGCAGCTCTTTCTGAGTTCTCTGCAGGTCTTACCCGGGAAATCCCACCAGGAGCTGCCATTTCCAGGAAGGACACATCACTTCCGGTTCCGGCCCCAAGAATGAGGTCACTTCCGGTTCCGGCCCCAAGGATGATGTCACTTCCAGTTCCGCCCAGAGGATCTACATCATTTCCGCTCTCTGTGCTAAGAAGCTCACTGCCTTGGCTTAGGCAGGCAGTTCTATTTTGGACTCTGTTGTGTAAGCAACTATTACAATGCCTCAAAGACTTTTGCAGCCGGAAACCGTAATAAGCGGGTGGCTGCCCCAAACCTTTCAGCGTCTCTGGTCTCCACTTATTACAGTGGCGCGCCGGCAGGATGGTGTCCCCGATGAACCCGGGACACGAATCATCACGCGAACCAGGTGGGTGAGTACGGGGCGAAGTTTCAGGGCGAGTGTGCGCCAGAGGGTCAGGAAGGACGCGGTGCAGGCTCTGCCTGATTGAGCATAACTCGTGGGGACCACCCATCTCGTGGAAGAACGAGGGGGGACCCACAGGCGTGGGCTGGCTTCTGGGAACAACACTGAGTGGCTCAGTATGCTCTGCTTGGCAGGAAAGCCGAAGCTACTTACATCGGGACCAAGGTCCCAGTTAACGCATGGGTTGTCCCCAGGCCGGCAGGTGAAGGAAATCATAAACTGGGAGTTTAACCAAGCAAAGGGTTGTCAGAGCGAGGCTATGGCTCTCTGGCAACAGGTGGGTGGTGGCTACCGCCATTCGAAAGCTAACCCCTTACAAATAGTGCAGCAAGTGGCCTGTTTTCTGCTGCTGAAAAGACTACCCAGGGAATTTGCCTAGCCGGCCTGGGCGAATTCCATTCTATGGACGAGCTGCTGCAGCTCTTGCAAACCCAGAGGCCGGCTGTGAAACCTGGGAGGGCAGAACAGCCGCTCTGTGGACTACCCGAGCCTACGACCCACTAAAGCAGTCCCTTCCACGCATTCCAGAGCCTGTTCCGAAGTCGGCGGGCCGCCTGGCACTGCGAACACCTGTCGAGGAACAAAGGCGGACCGTAGGGGACAATGGCCGGGTTGTTTGTGTGCCCTTAGCAATCTTCGGCGGATAAACATACGGGGAGCTTCTTATTAATGGACATAAGATCACTGCGCCTGTTCGATTCCGGCAGTAACGCGTTCTGTCGTTGCTCGCCGCTTTATTCTACCGCAACAGTGGATTAACACTAGAATTACCAGAGCCTACGAAAAACTCGTAATTCCGGTCTCCACCTTAAACTGCTTCTTAAATCCCTTCACACCTCCGCCAGCGCCCTTTGTCTTCTAAATGTGCTGATAAAGAGAAGCCGGGCTATTCCATCCCCCACCAATTTAGAACGCGTAACCAAACTTCTCTCAGCTCTATGCCTTGATTGAGTATCTGGGAGTGAAGTGGAGTTTTAGAGCGAAAATAATAGATCGTTGTTTGGAACACACGCATTTCATGTCTGTTCCGTTTCTACAGTAATCTGTGTCAACACATTGTTAAAACAGAAACCTTTTTATATTCTAGTAGTAGATGACAAAATGTAGGCATAAACTATATAATGTATGAAGCCTGGAAGTCCAAATAGCAAAGAAACATTTTCACAAGAATAACACAATTGCACTTTTATTCAAACATATAATCAGCAGAAACAAAGTCAGCTTTAACATGCGACATTAAACGCCCAGTTTACTGTAACTGACTCCGTGGCTCAATAGACTCAGCCGCCCCGCTTGGGAATCAAGGGGTCGTGGGTTCGATTCTATGCCCTCCTGTTTGAGAAGTAAACTGCTCTTGTCTTACTGTTTTACAATAAAAGCATACATTTGATTTCAGTCTGTAACAGCCGGTGCAGTTTATGATCCTTGTAAAGGTTAGCTTTTTTTATTCACTTTTCACTCTCTCAGTCGCGTTCAGAATCAATCCATACAACCCCATCTGACACGGCTGTTTTCACTAACCCCCGGTTCTGACACACAAACGCTGGCGAAGCTGCCTTCTTCGTATCTCACCGTCACTTGCTTTTCGTCTTATTGAGTGTTCCTGCCAGTCCCCAAATGTTGCTGTATGCTTTTTCTTTTGCACCCCAGGACATGCAGAGGAAAGAATGGTAAAGACCAGTAACTTCGGCGCTATATGCAATCATCAGACACTCCCCATCTGCCCGTGTCGTTCAAGCACAGGAACATATATATTAGTGTAAAAGTATAACAAAAGTGCACTTTTATTCAAGTGCACTTTTCCATCGCCTTTTCCTGTAAGAAGCAGTGTACACACTTCTCTCTATCCAGCATACAGCAACATGCGGGACTGGCAGGAACACTCAATAAAACTGAATAAAAAGAAAATCAAGTGACGGTGAGATACGAAGAAGGCAGCTTCGCCAGCGTGTGTGTGTCAGAACTGGGTGGGGGCGTTAGTATGCATCGTGGTACAACGCAGAGCTATAGCGCGTCTGTATTCTGTTTCTTTTGTACTCGAGGGCACGCAGAGGAGAGAATAGTAAAGAGCAGTAAGTTCGCGCTATATGCAATCATCAGACACTCCCCATCTGCCCGTTGTTTTGTTATACTTTTCAATACTTTTTATACTGCTCAAACTGGCATGCTCAAAAAATACACGTGTAATGCCACGAAAAGTGCACGCAGACACTTCATTTCTCAAACAAAACAAGTGCACTTTTATTCAAAACTACCTGTATAACCGAAGAAAAAAGAAAGCAAGTTACAGTAGGCGATTGATACGACACCTTGCATGGTGCAATGCTAAGAAGTGCAGATTTTCATTCCGTGCTATATGAAATCATCACATTCAAATATTAACAGTTCCACACACCCAAGGACCGTCCTTCCTACATTTACGACACGTGTACTTGCCGTGTACACACCTCTCTGTGCTTATGGTTTCTATTACACTGAATGAGCACCTGACACTGTACTTTCTTCCCTGGGGGAAGGTCCCATCAGAGAATTTCCAGTTCTTGCATAAATTCACACCCGATCTGACGCTGTTCGTTTTCAAATAATATTGCATTAGTGCGATTATATTTTCACATATATTGTCTCTTTCTTTCAGGTGTGTAATAGAAACCACAGCATAGAGAGAAGTGTGTACATTGCTTCTTACAGGAAAAGGCGATGGAAAAAGTGCACTTGAATAAAAGTGCACTTTTGTTATACTTTTACACTAATATATGTTCCTGTGCTTGAACGACACGGGCAGATGGGGAGTGTCTGATGATTGCATATAGCGCCGAAGTTACTGGTCTTTACCATTCTTTCCTCTGCATGTCCTGTAGTACAAAAGAAAAAGCATACAGCAACATGCGGGGACTGGCAGGAACACTCAATAAGACGAAAAGCAAGTGACGGTGAGATACGAAGAAGGCAGCTTCGCCAGCGTTTGTGTGTCAGAACCGGGGGGGGGTTTAGTGAAAACAGCCGTGTCAGATGGGGTTGTATGGATTGATTCTGAACGCGACTGAGAGAGTGAAAAGTGAATAAAAAAAAGCTAACCTTTACAAGGATCATAAACTGCACTGGCTGTTACAGACTGAAATCAAATGTATGCTTTTATTGTAAAACAGTAAGACAAGAGCAGTTTACTTCTCAAACGGAGGGCGCAGGATCGAACCCACCCCTGATTCCCAAGCGGGGCTGAGTCTATTGAGCCACGGAGTCAGTTACAGTAAACTGCTGTCAATGTCTCATGTTAAGGCGTGCTTTTGTTTCTGCAGTTATATGGTTGAATAAAAGTGCAATTGTGTTATTCTTGTGAAAATGTTTCTTTGCTATTTGGACTTCAGGCTTCATACATTATATAGTTTATGCCTACATTTTGTCATCTACTACTAGAATATAAAAAGTTTCTGTTTTAACAATGTGTTGACACAGATTACTGTAGAAACGGAACAGACATGAAATCGTGTGTTCCAAACAACGATATATTATTTACCCTCTAAAACTCCACTTCACTCCCAGATACACAATCAAGGCATGAGCTGAGAGAAGTTCGTACGTTCTAAATTGGTGGGGGATGGAATAGCCGGCTTCTCTTTATCAGCACATTTAGAAGACAAAGGGGCTGGAGGAGAGGTGTGAAGGGATTTAAGAAGCAGTTTAAGGTGGGACGGAATTACGAGTTTTTCGTAGGCTCTGGTAATTCTAGTGTTAAAAAGAAGACCAGTCTAAAATGTATACACGGAGATATCCGCACATACAATACCGCCCGGTGTTACGTGATGTCTCGGAGGAACCCTTCGACAGCTTACGCGGCGGTGCATCCGATCCTCCGCTTCCGTAATCCTCGGCGAGACTGGTCTGATAGTAACGGCGTAGTTTAGAAAGCATTCCCTAAAACTTATGGCCTCGTATAGATGACAACGATTCATCTCAAGCTGCTTCCACACCGTGTAATCAGCCGACAGGGAGGGGGCGGTAGGCCAAGAGAGTGACGAAGACACTCCCCGACCGTCTGGCTACTACGCCATCCACTAGCGCCCGCAGCGAGGAGGAATCTCCGCCCTTGAGGTCAGACCGACCCGCTCTCTGAGTTGCACTTTCAGTTTAGAGCGGCGCCGCTTCTTTCAAGAGAGAACAGTGGAATGACGACTCTCTGAAACACATAAAGAATGCAGTGGTTCTCGTTAACGGCCAACGCCCGCATTTGCCCATGCCACAGGGACCTCACTTTGTCGTTGATAATGACTTGTTGTATCGGGTCGCTGAACATGAGGGGAAGGTCCGAAGTTGTTGCTAATCCCGCGGACCTACCCGGCGGCAGGTTTGCGAAGTTAGCACACTCCCACCTTCTTGGAGGCCATCTCGCCCGATAAAACATTAGAGCGAATTAAGCTCCGCTTTTCTGGCCGGGATTAATGAGGAGGTTCGCCGCTTTGCATTTCCTGTCCGGAATGTCAACTGCGGCAAATTCCTAGGAGGACCGTGCTCCTCTGGTTCCCCTTCCCTTATTGACGTTCCTTTGATAGGATTGGGGTTGATATAGTAGGACCCTAGAACCCTCAGCCCGAGGATATAAATATATACTCGCCCTCGTGGATTATGCTACCCGATTCCCTGAAGCCGCTCCATGCCGCTACCACAAAAATATTGCACGGAACTAGTAGGAGTCTTTTCAGAGTAGGCATTCCTAGAGAAGTCCTGACGGACCAAGGAACGCCTTTTACCTCGGAAACGCTCAAGGAGACTGCCAAGTTACTGAAAATAAAGCATTTAAAACCTCGTGTATCATCCTCAAACCGATGGCCTAGTGGAGAGATTTAATCAAACTCTCAAGCAAATGCTACGTAAGGTAGTCAGCAAGGATGGGAGGATTGGGACCAACTCCTCCCCTTGTCCTCTTTGCATATCGGGAAGTTCCTCAAGCCTCTACGGGTTCTCTCCATTTGAATTACTGTACGGAAGACAACCCCGGGCTTATTAGATATTTTAAAAGAGGGCTGGGAAGGGAGGCACAGCCCTCCACTAATATTTTGGAATATATCGCCCAATTGCGCGTAGATTTGATGCAATAAGACCGATTCTAAAAGTCATATAGGAGGGCAATCAGCACAGGCCCGCCTTTATGACCGTGGCACGACTCTCCGGAGTTCCAACCGGGGATCGCGCCATGGTATTGGTACCAACTTCTCACTCTAAACTGCTGCCATTGGCTAGGCCCCTACGAAATTAAGGAAAGGAAGGGATTGGTTGACTATTTGGTGAAACAGCCCAATCGCCGACCAGCTGAGCGAATATATCATGTAAACCTGCTGAAACCGTGGAAGGAGAGGGATCCCGATCCCTCCTCCGACAGCCCTGCTCTCTTCGCTGAAGTAAGTTCCCTTAATTTCGGCGAGCAGCTATCCCCAGACAGAACAAGAGCTCAAGCAGCTATCCGCCTGTCCCAGAGGTGGTAAGTGAAAACCCAGGTCGGACCTCTCTGATTGCGCATGACATATTGACTGACCGGGGTGATCGTCCGTGAGCGACCCTACAGACTCCGGAGGCAAAGAAAGTAGAAGTGGAACTGGAAATCGTAATGCTGGCACTAGGAGTAATCGAGGAAAGTAGTAGTCCCTGGTCCAGTCCCATCGCCTTGATTGCTAAGCCTGACGGCAGTTGGAGGTTTTGCAATGACTTCCCGGCTAACCAAGTTTCCGATTGATGCTTATCCCATGCCTCGCGTGGATGACCTCCTCGAGACTGGGACCAGCCAAATTCTTGACTACACTTGACATGACAAAGGGGTACTGGCAGGTTCCTTTAACGGAGTCCGCTAAGGAAAAACCGCTTAGCACTCCTAGCGGACACTGGCAGTATCGCGGTCCTTCCATTCGGTTACACGGGCTCGCACTTTTCAGCGCCTGGTGGACAAAGTGCTCCGCCCCATAACTCGCTCTGTGCTGCCTATCTGGATGACGCGTCATCTATTCCAGCACCTGGAAGGAACACATACAGCAGGTCACAGCAGTATTACGGACATTGGGAGAGGCCGGGTTCGATCAACCCCAAGAAATGTTTCTTGGATTGAGGAAGCCAAATATTTGGGCTACCTAGTGGGCCGGGTACTGTGAGGCCACAGTGTTCCAAGTTGCAAGCCATAATGGCCTGGCCCCGTCCGCAAACCAAGCGCAAGTCCAATCCTTTCTCGGTTTGGCCGGTACTACCGGTTTGTGCCTCGCTTCTCCGAGAGCGCTCTTGACCGACTTGACAAAGAAAAGAGCTCCTAATACGGTGGTATGGTCTGATAAAGCGGGGCTGCATTCAGTGACTTAAAAGGGCTCTGACTTCAGCACCTATCTTGATCTCCCCTAACTTCTCTCCCTTTATCCTCCAGACGGACGCCGACACAGGCTTGGGTGCCGGTTGAGCCAAAGCGCCGACGGTGTTGAACACCCGCTATGTACCTGAGCCGGAAACTGTTGGACAGGGAGACCAGGTACGCGCGTGGAGAAAGAGGCTCTGGCGATCAAATGGGCGTAACTCAGCTGCGGTACTACCTCTTGGGTCGCTGGTTCACTCTGGTGACGGATCATGCACCTCTGAAGTGGATGGCCCTTCACAGGAGTCAATCCACGGGTCACGAGGTGGTTTCTTGACCTGCAGCAGTACATACTCGCTCATCGACAGGGGTCCTTCATGCCAACGCCGATGCCTCTCCCGGCCCACGACCTCGGTAGGTCGCCCGACCACGGGTCTGGGCTGAGGGGAGTCT
>NW_024382690.1:0-7408 GCF_016835505.1 Polypterus senegalus
AAGGAGCAAAAAGAATAACTCCATTACGGGAGTGGAAGCAGGAAGCTTAGCTGAAGACGCCAACAGAAAGGAGGATGGAGACAAGAACATTGGTGGATTTTTTTGGGATCGGCTACAATGAGGGTTAGAAGAAGTATTGTTTGAGAGCATAGCAAGGAGCTGTATTATCTCGTTATTTTAATGGAGATACTTTTTTTCTTCCTCTTCATTTTTCCTTACATTACACAAACAATGAGACATTGTTAAATGAATTTTGTCACACCACACGGATGTTTCATTCATGGTAGGACATAAACTGTTTCAATTATAAAGTGGGCCCACTCCGAGTGGGAAAAGTAAATAAACCCTGGGATTTGTGACAATAGGGGGCGCTATTTCTCCCTTGAACCCTCAGGTATCATGCCAAACACCAGGTAAAAGTCCAATAATTATTATTTATTATAATAATTAAGTGCACAAAGCACCACCACTCCACTATTCTCAATAAACAATACTAATCCAATAAATCACAATCCTCCACTTCCAGACGCGTTGCCCACCTACCACCCAGTTCAGCTCATCGAGTGGTGGTGGCTGGGCCCTTTTATAGCCCACCCGGAAGTGTTCCAGGTGATTAACCACCTAGTCCTAATTGCACTTCCGGGTGGGGCTGAAGACTTGTCCAGCCGGGCTGTTGGCAGCAAACAGCCCCCCCAGCGGCCACCCCAGGCTCCAACCAAGCTGTGGAGGACTCCATCTCCCATGGAGCCCTGCGGGTGGTTGGGGAATCACCGTCGGCAAGGGAGGGTGCCACCAAGCATACCAGGGGAGGTATTGGACTGCCCATGGCGGCTTCCCCGGAACATAAGCAGCAAGGGCGTCCCTGACGGGCATAGGACCCGGCTGTCCTTCACAGATTGTGTTTTATAAGTGTAATAATTGTTTAGATAATTTTGAAAGGATCATTGAAATTTCTGTATTATTTCATACTACTGTATAAAAATGTTTTCTTTTTTGTCTAGTAAAGCTCTGCAAATAGTTTTAAATTGTATAGTGTTTGATTACATTTTTTGCATTTAATTGAATGCTTAATGTTTTTCCTTAGGACGCTGGAATTAGTAACTAGTATAGAAACATAATTAATATTTTAATGGAATTCAGCGAGCCCCTTTCAAAGAAATTATTGAAAAGATGCTACATTTTATGCAATAAATACAGATATGTGTTACTGCATTAACATGGAAGCTTATTCTTGCCACTTCAAAAAATCTGTAACACTCCCCAACACTGGTTGCCTGGTGCATTTGTTCTGTTGTTTTTGACAGTTTCTTAGGCAGCTAGAACACCACATGTACACTTTTTGATTGTTTGCTTGTTCTATGTAATACTTATTGATGTATATTTTTGTAGGGTGTTGTTTCATTGGAGATACTCCATAGTTTATCTATCGATTTTCTTAACTAGCTTTTATTGATTGAATGGTGATGAAGAATAGATGGAACCAATTTAATGAGGGAGTCCATTCTTCACAACACCTGAACTCATTTATTCTAGATATATTTAGACGCATGTCTTTGGGTTCTAGGATGAAACCCACACAATAGGGAGAACATGCATGGATCTAGAAGTTGTGATGCAAGAGAACTAACATATGTTTCATGAGCACACTTGCTTCATTTCAGAAGATGCCAAAGTTAATTCAGCACTGTTCAGTGCAGGCCAGAAGTCAACAGTTTAGTTTAGAGAAACAAATCAACCTTATCTTCATGTCTTTGAGATATTGGGGTCATTTGAAATTCTATGTTGAGATGGAGAGAACATGCAAATAAATACAATGCAGGTCCCTAGAAGCTGCTAACTATTAAAATTAACCATCTGTGCTTCAAAAAAACAGGTCATCCACATGCAGTTAAGTATGGTTGGGCCTGGCCATTACTTGGATGGGAGACCATTAAGGAAAAGCTATGGTTTGCTACTGGAAGAGGTATTGGTGAGAAGAGCAGGATGTGCTTGCAATGTGGTCTGTGTGTGGATCCCAAAGCCCAAGTGCAGTGATTTGGGACATTATACAGTAAATATGGTGCTGCCTTTTGGATGACACATGAAACTGAGTTCCTGACTCTCTGTGATCATTAAATATCCCTGAGCATCATTCAAAAAGTTTAGGGTTTATCCATAAATTTCCTGACTAAACTGCCCATCATGGACTCATCCATTCTGGCTACCTAATCATCCTCTGTCCCTAAATGTGTATCTCTCCTACTCCTTCACCACCCAAGAGCTGATGTGTGTAATGGCTGCTATCACATTATCCAGGTGGGTGCTACACATTGGTGGTGGTGGAAGTTGTTCCCCTCTGTCTATGAAAAGAGCTTTGAGTAGTGAGAAAAGTGCTATATAAATGTAAATAATAATTAAGATTATTTTGCAGTACTTAACTGATCTTGCTGACACTTAGAGTAATATGTAGATTTCAATCAAATTTTTACTATTCATAATATGGAGTCATACTGTTTTGCCCAGCGTGTTAATCTGCGTCCCCTTGTTGCCTTTGAAGAAATTAATCATTCTCCCTGTAACTGAATGGGGTTTCCTCCCATATCCTCAAAACATTCATCTGAAGGTAAATGGCAATTCCAGATTATTTGTTTTTGTGCAGTTGTATGTGTGAGTGTATGCTATGATCGACTGGTGTCCTGTCCAGGGTTAGTTTCTGCCTTTTGGTCAAAGTGCTCAAGATAGGTTCTTGCCCCATGTGACAATGAATTGCATTGGATTTACTGTTACTGCATGACTTAAAGATTTATCATATACAACAAAATTTGGAGCTGTCTACCTTAAACACTACAGTGTTTAAGTTATGAAATAACTGTCTCTGTTACAAAAAGTAACCTTATAAAAAATAGTTAATATATGGAAATCCTTCAGCTTTAGGGGAAAGCAACTATTTAAAGAGTCGCCAAGCTCCATCAAACTCTTCTACTCAAAAAAAAAAAATCCCTCCTGCTGTCAAATAAAATAAACGGTCTTGTCTCAAACTATCACTCTTGTGAAGATGTATAAAATTGAGTTTGGTGTAATGCACCTTACAGCAATAAGGGCAACTTGAAGAAAACTGCGCCCACATCTGTCTTGCTTCAAGCTGAATGTCAACTGTAAAAGTCATTTGCTAGGAGAGGGGTCTTGCCAGAATGTTTTAAAGCCTCAAGCTAAACTGTCGCTTAGAGCCTTGACAGCTCTGGAGCTTGACACATGCATTTCCCCCCTGGAGGCCTTCCTATCTTCACTCTGCAAGCTGATCACGGCTGCTGAGCCATGACGCCACATTGCTTGTCTGACCTGACATAATGAGCAGCTATTTACAGCAAACAAGGTAGATGGGAGAACATAGACTTAAATGATGCTCTAGTGTAAGGAAAAATCCTTTGGGATTCCGATGATGCAGTCAATCTTCAAGGCTTTCTGGGACTGCTTATTGCTCTCCCTTAGGACAAGCAGCTGGTGCTTGGCTATGAGCCACCCACAGATCAATAGAATAGGTTAAAGGAGCAATTGCGTGACAATAAATAAAAACTAACTCCACATAACAACGTGAATTCTGCAGCTCCAAAGAATTAAATTGCTGCCTAATGTAGAAACATTGGGCTGGGTGAGCGAAGGCAATACAACAACACAAACCCCTCTTTTAGCAGAGTGCAAATGCTAAACTAGAAGAAAATATAAAAAAAGGGACTGAAGAATGGACCCAAGCATCATTATCTGAACATAGAGTTGTTTCTTGAAAATTGTGGATTGTGTTTTATTTGCCCTTCTTCCTAAATCTATATTTCACCTTTATTGTGGAGAGATCATTAGCAGCCTATATTTCCAAATGCTTTCTGTCAGTTCTGCTCTGGTCTGCAGCCAGATGCCTTTTTATCATTTTTTTTTATTTGCCTGGTTTAGTCTCATCTTCTTTAATGCTAGTAGATGTATTTTACAGAGATTTTAAAAACATGTATAACCATGCAGTCACGTTTAAGCTCTTGTATTATTTCCATAATAAAAAACAATGTAACTTTAAGGCTAATATGATAGTGCTATGGTTATAGTTGCTTTCTTACAGGTCCGGCACCCTGGCTTCAAATTCCATGCCTGGTTGTGGTCTGTGTTCAGCTTGTACAAATTTTCTGTGTCTGCATGAATTTCAGTTTTTCTTCCAAAGACATCAGGTGAAGCTATAAATTGTAACAGACTGCTCCCACTTCCAGGGTGGGTTCCTGCCTTGCCACCATATGCAGTTGGAGTCATGGTTATTATAGTTTTGCCTTTTTTTTATATATATATTTTTTCTGACCTGACTTGGAAATTCAGTTTAGTTTTAGTTTCCTTCATCGTGTATTTTTAGTTTTAGTTTAGTTTTTATTTCACAAAGATATTTCTATTTTATTTTTATATCTATTAGTTTCTGTTTTAGTTTTAGTAATTAGGGCATGGAGCTCCTACGGAGTTTAGTTTTGTGTCACAATCAGACAGAACGGTACACTTAACAGTTTAATGTTAGTGGAAGCTTACGACACTTCATGGTTTACTGGTTTGATAAAAACAAGCATAATCAAAACTAGATACTGAATATAAATAATTTTATAATTTTTAAAATATTTTCTCATGAAAACCATGAGGGCTTAGGAAGAACAGGGCTTTTAGACTTGAATCAGTGTGCAGACCCCACCTAGCTGTGTTGAGGGAAACAAAGAAAAACAAGCATGTAGTGTCGAGGTTAGGGATAGTGAGACTTGAATAGCCCAACATAAAGGACAGTAAACCCATAATGAGCTGAGCAAGAACAGGTAATAGGAGTATGGGCAGGCATAAAATGACAGAGACAGCATCTGAGATTAAGAACAACATATACATTATCTAAACCTATTTATCCAGAGCAGGATCGCAGGAAACCTGGAGCCTACCACAGCAGGTTTGGATGTAAGGCAGGAAAAATCCCTGGAATGCAATATGAATGGTAAGGCTGATGTTAAGAACAAAAAGAATATGATATTTCAACTATTTTGAGGTAGAGAGAGAAAAACATTGAAAAAATTGAGACAAATATTTTAAAATATAATTCTGCTAATGATAGATAGATAGATAGATAGATAGATAGATAGATAGATAGATAGATAGATAGATAGATAGATAGATAGATAGATAGATAGATACTTTATTAATCCCAAGGGGAAATTCACATAATCCATGGATTACTTTCACAATATCAGGTGTTTTGAGTTGTGAATATGAACTAGAAAAATATAAATTAATAAATATAGAATAAATACAAAAACACCTTAGTATGTTTAGCTTTTCCTGGCAGACTCTCTTCACCTGCCTACCTGTAGTTCAGTAGAGACATTGCCAGCTCGGGAGTTTTACAAGGCTTGTATCGCTTCGTTGTTAAACAACGTTTATAAAGCAAAAGTGATTGGTCAGTAACAATATGCTGATCTTGTATGATAACCTTGTCAGTCTCTCGATAAGTGTCGTTTTATTTTCATAAACCGGGAATGGTCTCCCCTTGACTTTCTTGTGTACTCAGATATGGGGATGGATATTTGAGGAGTAAACCTCAAGACAATGATTATATTTTTATATTATATACATTAAGTAACCATCAACAACAAATCATCCATCTATCCATCCATCCATTATCCATCCATCCATCCATTGTCTAACCCGCTGAATCCAAGTACAGGGTCACGGGGGTCTGCTGGAGTCAATCTCAGCCAACACAGCGTGCAAGGTAGGAAACAAACCCCTGAGTAAGGCACCAGCCCACCGCAGGGCACACACACACACACACACACACCCACACACCAAGCACAATTTAGAATCACCAATGCATCTAACCTGCATGTCTTTGGACTGTGGGAGGAAACTGGAGTACCCGGAGGAAACCTACACAGACACGGGGAGAACATGCAAACTCCACGCAGGGAGGACCCGGGAAGCAAACCCTGGTCTCCTAACTGTGAGGCAGCAGCGCTACCACTGCGCCACCATGCCGCCCATAACAACAAATCAAATTAAATTAATAATATACTGAAAAATTATTATAATAGTAAAGTTGAATAGATCGGACTCTGCAACTGCATGAATAAAAAAAAAACTAGTATGTGTTCAGGTAAGTACCACTTCAGGATGATGGAGTTGGCCCAAAAAATAATACAGATCTACAATTGTGGTGTAACAACCACATGTCGAATTTCATCCATCTATCTAGTTGCGTTTTTGATTTATCGTGTTTACACACACACAGACACACACACACAATTCCAAAAAACAGTAAAAAAAAGTAGTCACCTGAGAAATAAACTGAAACGTTACTCACTCATGATCTTTCTGTCCATATGGTAAAAATTTTGTTGACCAGCACATTCTGATTTCAGCTGTTTGAATTACATATTGATATACAACAAGCGCAAAGAAAGGCGGCACATAAATCGCTTTCTATTTCACACGAATTACACACCCCATTCAGCTTCCTCTGTCATCGCAAATGCTGTGTGAACAGCCGCCCTCCGTCACCAGTCGCCGTTCACTGGATGAATATGTGCAGGAGGCATGTGGTGGATAACTTTCTGTTTTAGAGTTAAAACTTACAATGGTTAAGGTTAAAGTCTAACGGCAAGAACATTCATTCAAAAATGAAAACTTATTATTTTATTTTAGTCTTTCCAGCTACTTTAACAGTTTCGTTTAGTTTTAGTTTTTCATTTTGGTTTTGTTAATTATTTTATTTCAGTTTACGAAAATGTTTTTTTTTTTAAATAGTTTCAGTTTTGATTTTAGTTTTCATTAACTATAATAACCTTGGTTGGAGTAGACTTCAGCTCCATCAAAGAACATTTCATATGTTAAGTTAGCATGCCTTGTTAAGGATGAATTTGTCCTCATAACATTGTTTTAAACTGATTTGATCAATTTCAATCTACCAACGGTATGAAGCACATTTTTTTTGAACCATCAAGACCTGTAAGAACAGTAGAAAATGTAAAGACAGCAAGAGAGGTTGTGGAGCGGTGCCCACAGTGTTTGGCACCAAGTCATTTAGAAGCATTACTTAATTTGTTTACTACTTTATTTCTTCAGTAATTCAATCCATTTACACAATGCTTTCAAAATCATCACATGTTCGAGCAACACATATTATTAAATCAGTAACATTGAACAATTTCACCTTAATGATAGGATAAGTGCCTGTCTGTGTGTCCATCCAGTTATGTCTCTGTCACTCCAACAGATGGTACATCACAAACATTTTTAGTAATAATATTAAGTGGAAAAAAAACTGGTGGAAAATCTTGCACTTCATTCTGCAACATGTTAAGAAAGAAGTCACCAGTACCTTCACAGGAGCTCTAGACACAGAAAAACCATAATGTGAAGTTGTGACTCA
>NW_024382691.1:0-27805 GCF_016835505.1 Polypterus senegalus
TTACAGAAAGTAGTGATAATGGTGAACAGAATCATTAGAGGGATTGCCATGAAGGTTTGCTCTAGAGACAGAGAGTCTTGCACATTGTCCTGTCTTCCAGGTGCACAGATGGAAGGTCTCCCTAGAAGGAGTGGATATAGGCTCCGGCCAGAGTAAGGGTGGATCCAGTTGTTATTGTTCATGGTGGAACAAATGACATGCAAAACAGTAGACTATCATTTCTGCAATTCAAAAAATAATAAATTAGTTACAAAGCTGTGGAACAGAACTGACAATGGCATTGTAGATTAGGTACATGGTTTTTGTATAGGATATGTATAGGATAGAGGGGCACAGGCTTATGGGGCATTTGAAACTCCTTCTGAATAAATAGGACATGTTATATTATAAAAGGTTGCTCGAATGCATTGGGGAAGAGTGTGAGTAGGTTAGTTATTAGAGTTTAGGACAGACCTGGATTATACTGTCAACTGAAGGAACACACAGTAGTGTGAAAGCGAATAAGATACATTTGAGAAAAAGAGCCAAAGTAAGATAAATAATACATTAAGAATTGTTTGCTTTAATACTTGGAGTATCAAAAATAAAACACATGAGATGGAATTGTAAGTAGCTGAACATAATTATGATATTATAGCCATACAGAAACCTGGCTAAATAATACAGATAGGGATGAATATAGCATAGATGTTTCTATGTTTTTATGAAGGACATAATAACTAAAGAGGTTGGTTGCCATTTACAGAATGTGAAACAGAATTTGAATGCAAGTCTTCAAATGGATGATTAAGGATGCCTAAGCCTGAATAGAAAGCATTAGAGAAAGAGGCCTGATACTGGTAGTATGATATAGACTCCGAGTGCATATAGTAGTTTCAGTAGTTTCATTGTGCATCTTTATGATAATTTGAAAAGGGTACGTTTATAGTCATAGAATATTTTAATTACCCAAATAATAACTGGGCTAAATCTGCTTATATTGGAGTACATGAACAGGAGTTGTTATGCATAATTAGTGACTGTTCTTAACACAATACAGTCAGGTCCATAAGTATTCGGACAGTGACACAATTTTCATAATTTTGTCTCTGTATTCCACCACATTTGATTTGAAAGAAAGCAATCATCATATGACTGAAGAGTAGACTTTAAGCTTTAATTTAAGGGGTTTGCCAAAAAATAATGTATGAAAAATTATGTCACTCTCCAAATACTTATGGACCTGACTGTAAGCTAAAACAACAACGAGGAATGAAGCCTGTCTAGATTTGGTATATTGTAATTACCAGGACAGAATTAAGGGAGTAAATGTGATTGAACTATTAGTGTCTAGTGACCATAATACATTATATTTCACATTGTTTTCACAAAGAGCATATGCAAAAACTAAAACTGTTGGTTTTAACTTTAATAAGGCAATTTTCAGCAGATGCATCAAAGTCTTAAAGGGATAAGCTTTTAAGCATGGATACAATTGAGGGACAGTGGAACAGATTTAAAAAGGTTTAAATCTAATGCAGGACACGTTCAACTTGATATTTAAAAGGAGTAAGAAATTAAAGGAAACTCCAGGTAAAGGTAACAACAAAAAACAAACAAAAAAAACTATCAGGAAAATAAGACAGGTAACTCCAATGCTAACCATAAGATGTATGAGCACTTGAAGGCAGATGTTAACGTCCATAGTGAAAATACATCAATGTAAAGTAAGGGTGCTATTTTTTTATACTAATTACATGCATTTTGTAATTGAGCAAAACTTGCAATAAAAATGTATTTTTCTGAAAAATATGTATTTGAGTTACTTTGAGTTAGTTGGTCATGGGAACAGAAAATTCTTTGTGCATGGCAACTGTACAATAACAGCTTTCTCTTTGTTGCAATCAAATGTTTCATTTGAACTTCGTGGTTGTGCTGTGCTAGTTGTTGAGAGACATTTAGATGATTGTGGTACTACATACAGTGCATTCGAAAGTATCTACAGCATCATTTTTCCACATTTTGTTATGTTACAGCCTTCACTGTCCAATTTTGAGCTTCATGGCAAAGCTGTGAATACTTATGTACATGTGCTTTCTCATTTTTTTTTATTTTTAATAAATTTGCAAAAAACTCAAGTAAACTTTTTTCAGGTTGTCATTATGGGTGTTGTGTGTAGAATTCTGAGGGGAAAAACCATTTTGGGAAAAAAGCTGTAACATAACAAAATGTGGAAAAGGATGGGTTTTGAATACTTTCCCGATGCACTGTATGTAAATTTTTTGTGAAAAAAAAATGTTATCCAAAATATGTCTAATAAGGAATAATTAATTGAAAGTGAAACACCATGCTGATTTTTCATTCTTATTTTACACCCTACCCTCTCTTTACATTTTGTTACCCAAGATTATGATCATATTAGGGCAAGTGCCCCGAAAAGTTTTTGAAAATACACATAGGTGGTATCCATTTATGGATGTATATGTACTTAATAATATCCCTAAAACGAGAACTACCTTTGAATTTTTTCAAAACTAAACTGCCAAGACACACCAAGGAGCATCTGAACTTTTGTCTCCCCAATAGCCCATCAGCTCAGCATCCTGATAACGCAAACCCCCGTGCACCTCCCCAAAAGCCACAGATATACTAATATGGCTTGAGTACACATAAAAATGAATATTTTTTGGCACATGACATATTTTTTTGTACATTTTTATTTAAAAAGTCCTATTGTCGATTTTTTCATTCCAATGGGAGCAAGAACAACCTGCAGGAAGACTGTGACACTACAGCTTCCAAAAGTTGCACTCCAATTCTAAAAAAACCACTTCAATATTTAATCGTAAAAGCAAAACAACACTTTCAATCACCTGGATGAATAAAATTTATATTAAGTCAAAACAATAATTTTCTAGATACAGTAAAAGTTTCTAAATTACAGTATTACATATTTCATGGATTATAAGTAAATGGCAGGCTACATTGGACTGAGTATAATACTCCACAACACCATTCCGCTTTTAATTTTGCAGTCTATGAGCTCATGCACCAAAAATTGGTGGATTTATGTGCTTTGTGTTCTGCACTGCCCCTGCACATTATCAGTGTTTTTGTCTCTTTCACCACATTTTGTGCCCTATTACAGTTGATTGGCAGCCTCTGTCTCATTTTCTTTGCAGTTCAGAGCTGAGTATACATTGTCTTTTGACAAGTAACTTCTTTCCATGAAGGCGAAGTTGAATAAAATAATTGCGTATTCCATGTTGTGACATTTCCTAATTTTTTTATGAGCTGTGGAAAGTACGGGTGGACTGGCTGAGGTTCAACCACTTGCTGATAAAACATAAACTGTTTTGAGAGCAGCAGGATCCCCCTTGAAATGTGAAAGTTTAGTAAAAATGGTTATATTTGTTACATACATCTACTGCTCCCCAAAAAATTATATTCCAGACTTGTTGGGTTCATTTGATTTTACTGCATCAATAATGTTAAGTACTGCTCAAAAAAAGGATTTTGTCTGCCCTTTACTAGTAATGCATTATGCAGTTCCGCAACATGTGCCAAGTGTTTGATAGAGCAGTAAAGCTTCAGTGACATCAGTTTTACATGGGGAAAGGAAAACATGGGGAGTTCAAATTGTGGACATTGATCGGGCAAGTGAATGCAGCTCACTTGAAAAATGTTTTCACAGAAATGGCAGACCTGACAATGAATTCAAATACAAGAATAAACGATTTTCTTTGCAGTTGTACACATGTATGTGATTAAAGATATGTGATTATGTGCATATACAATTTAGTACATGCACCAGCATTTTCAGCATAGTGGCAATGAAATCATATTTTTTATCTCCTAAAAGATACCCCATTTACAGCCAAGTACACATTGAATTGGTCCTACATTTTACTCAATTTTTTTTTATATTTAAATTTATTGTCATTCTTCTTCATCTGAAAATTTTGCATTGTTCATCACTGCTTTTTTCACTCACAGCTCGATTACTCCATCCACAATGTACTACTTTGCATGTTCCCCCTTACCATGTCAAATTCATGCTGGCTGTGTTCTTCATATTCAACAGTTTGTGAAAACATTGCAGTGCCATTTCAACAGAGTTTGTAGTCTGAAGTAACTGGAGGCTGACAGTTGTGAGATATGTTTGCAGATATTTTTTTTCTACATCCCCACACAAAAAAACTGTGTGTGATTATAAATGTGACACTTTTCATTGATCCTTTTATAGTTGTATGCTGAAGAGGGACAGAAACACATTTGGGAAACAATGTTCAGCAATGTTGATAACAGTGGTGGAGAGATATATTGAGTAAAAAGGATATGCAAATTTTCATGAACTAATCCAATTTGTAAGTTCAAATGAACTTCCAAAAGTGCCCATCAGAAGGAGAATCCAATCAAACATCCGACTAGACAAAAATGACCTAGTAAAATCTTTGTAAATTTAAAGATTTATTTCACAAAAATATTCCCCAAATAAAAAAATTGAAGTCGTGAGCACAAAGGCAAAATGAACTTCCCATGAAAATAAAAAAAAAAATAAAAATAGTCATACATTTCCAAAAGCAAAATCAAAACACAGAGGAGAAGTTGAAAGAAATCCAAAATCAAAAAGCTCAAAGTACAGAAAAAGATGCATAAACTCACCAATTCAGAAACCCATTCATAATGTTCCACCAGGAACTGTGAGTGAATCTCGATTTATATAAGAAAGGAGGAGTTTTTGAGGACCACCAAAAATAATGGAACATGTAATAATGTGCAAATCATAAACAAAAGAAATAGTACATACAAATAAATCAAAAAAATACAACAAAGACACAAACAAGCATTTGATCCCCAGACGGGGTAGATCCCTGGCTGAGTATGTAGTTAAATTTGTGCTGAATGAGGGAGACAGAGATTAACACCTAGGTATTATTTTTCCCAGTGCATTGTTTATTATGGTAGTTGGGTGTTTTTTCATTTGGGAAAATGTGGAAAAATCATAAACCCAAAGATTTCTGAATAGAGTTTAATAGTTTTAATAAACATGCATTTGAAGTGCAGAAATTAGAATTGTCAAGGAAATAGAAGCAGACATGCAATGATGAAATAATTAACGGATTTGCTGATTTCAGCTTATTTAATCTAAAGTAATTTCCCCCAAAATTTTCAAATCACCAAGTTTTCCTTAGTGGTTCCTATTACTTTTGAGAGGATATGACTTATTTACACATATACAGTAAATACAGTATAAGTAAAATATAAGACTATTATTTGCTATTTCACTGTCTGTATATTCTAACATGCCTTTCTTTCCATACCTCTTTACTACTAAAAATCTTAAGAATCTGTTTGATTGATTTTGCTTTTGGCAATATTTCGTCCATCTCCCTTTTTAAATTTTCCTGAAATTTTTAAATTGATGGTCTATTATCTCATTTGCCCTGTAGAGTGATTAGTCTCCATCCCAAATACAGCTGTTACCTTTGTAACTTTTTATACAAATTTGCCTGAAGAAGGGCCTGAGTTGCCTGAAAGCTTGATATTGTAATCTTTTTGGGATAGCCAAAAAGCTGTCATTTTGTTTTGGCTTTTCTCTACACAGAGTCAGAAATAGATTCATTCGGTGAATCAAAAGGAGATTCAATCCATTTGTACCAGATTTAAATGATTTTAGTTGAATTTGGGATTAGAATCCAAGATGAAAAGCAGAAAATTGAATCTAGAAAAAATTACACAGGAAAGAAACTACCAATATTATATGAGCAGTAGTAAACTTTGGCAGCATGTTTTTCTTTTTTAATTAGAGCAATGCTCTGGTAATCATGCCTTTAATTGTGATAGTTCAAAAGTGAAGAATTTTGGCAGCCTGGTCATAGTTTTTCAGGTAAGGATAGCTAATGTTCAGAACAAAAACAAGTGACTTCAAAGAACTATTTGTTGATCCATAACAGGCCAAAGGAGTTTTTGCATTGACAAAATTGAACTCCACCATTCCATAAGTAGAAGGATTTAATTACACATGCAGAAGGCATAATATTCCTAGAAACTTTAGAAAGAAAAAAAAGCTATACCATGTATCTTAAAGCATCTGTCAAAGTTTCAAATATTACATTTTATGACTTTACTAGCAGAGTAATAATGAATAAGTGTAGCTTTCATGGAATGGTGCCTTGAAGAGAGCTCCTTGTCGTAAAGCATAGCTTAGATTTGAAAACTAGCAACTGTATAAATGACAGTACACCTGAAACCTTACTTATCTGAACAGAGAAGATCATATTAGAGCTGTTTTAAAAGTTATGTACTTTCATCCCGCTTAGCAAAAAATAAAAACATATCCTCCCGAAGTCCTATACTTAGCTATGATGCTAGATAATTTTGTTTTTTTTCACTCATTGAACTCTATTGTCATTAAGTTCTTTGGGGGAAAATTTTATTGTACAAGACTGTTCTAGAGGAAGGGTGACACCATTTTTTTAGTAGCTAAAGCCTTGTCAAAATTGGATTATTTGGCAGGAAAATGACAGTAAACACACTAGCAAATCTGAACCACGGTCAAAAAAGAAGCAAGATTTGAATAGTTGAGTGACAGGGTCCAGTATCTAAGATGATATGGCCTTAATAGAAGCATCATAAGCATTTGACAGTGGCACGATTGTCATTAATGTGGCTTTGTATACAAGCTTATAGGTATTGAAATGTTATGAAAGGTTATTAGTTTTTAGTGTTGATGTTTTGCATTAATCAAGGGTATTTACGTTAAAATGGGTATAGGGTATAGAACAGATGTGCCAGCTCCGATCCTGGGCAGCTGCAGTAGCTGCAGGTTTTTTCCAACCCTGTTGCTTAATTAGATGCCAATCACCACCAATAACAGATCTTATTTAATTTCATGGCTTCTAGCGTTTTAACTCTACCATGTCAATTCATTCTTAAATCATAGATTTTTTTCATTTCTAATGATACATGTATTATCCAAGTAATTTGAGACCAAACGAACAAGTCATTTTCATTTTTTTTATTTTCTTCAATTTGCTTTTTAATATGTCATTAAACCAAATACACATGGGTGGAAATGGAGGAAGTGATGTAGAACTGTTGGTTCCTTTGTTATTGGCATCTTTTTCCAATAAGGAGCAGTTAAAACAAACTATAGCTGTTTAGGTTAAACATCATAACATGCAAGACTAAATGAACCAGAAAATGTCACTTGAGCAATAAGTGCTTTATCAACAATAAATTAATTCTCTTGAAGCAATTGGATTTGAGCAGAAACCTGAAGCCATTGAAGCCCTCCAAGACTGATGTTACTCTGTCCAGATTTAAAGGGTCTAAGTATTAGATAGCACAAAATGAAATGCTAATTAGTAGAAAAAAACTAGTCACTAATTAAGAAAATTGTTAGAATGAAAACCTGTAGCCACTGTGGTCTCCTGGGTTTGGAATTGGCCATCCCTGGTATAGAAATTGCATCATTTACAAAATGTAATCCCCTCTTTATTTAAAAGTAATTGGACAATTGTCTGCTTTTTGTTTCTTGGGCCCGGGATGTGTTATTATCTCATCAAGTCATGACAATAAATCTAATAAAAGGCCTGCAGGTGATTTTAAGTAACTTATTTTCATTTGAATCTGTTGCGTTGCTATTCAACATGAATTGTCAATGCCTAAAAACAAGCCATTTGAGGTTTAAAAACAAAAACAATCCAAGACATAGCAAAAACTTTTGGTTTGCCAAAATCAACTGTTTATTATGGAACTAAAAAAAAGAACACACTTGTAAGTTCAAGAACACCCAAAAGGCCAAAGAAGACTACCGCATTAGATGAAAGAAGAATACTTTCACTTGTAAACAGAAAACCCATTTCAGCTACTGACCAAATTAAAACACTCTCCAGCGTAGCTGTAGCCAAAAAAACCATAGAGAAAAGACTGAACAAGGATAAATTCAGAGGGTTCTGATGGTATACCCAAGAACAGAAACACCATGTAAAAGTTCCAATAAGTACCTCCCAAAAACTGTAGTTTTGGGAAAAATATCTTTGGGACAGATGAGAGGAAGATTCATATGTACTAGAGGTTTGGAAAAGATGAGTGTGGAGACAGAAATGGATGGTCTCAAGAAAGCCATCATCTCTCGAAACTAATGGGGGTAGCATTATGCCTTGGGATTTATAGATGCCACTGGAAGTGGTTCCCTTTATTTATTGATAGGTGGTTGCCGATAAAAGCAAAATAACAAATTCTGAGGTGTAGAGACATCTGGGTAGCTAAAAGAAGTGCTTCAATTCATATACCACTCACCTGTTTTTTGAAAATACCCATGATTTAATGGTAAAGTCTATATTAAAAGCTCATATCTTTTGCTTAATTTCAGTACCATTATACATTGGGAGAGAGCTACACTGATAACAATTATCTTACTGTCTAAACCCTGTATACAAATGTATTACGTAATGTTGTAGTCTCTTACATCTAGGGTTTGTACTTATTTCCATATATGGCTGCATGTTTGTTTATTTTGTTGAGTTAAAATGACAAAGTGATGAATTCCCTTTTAGAGATCACATTCATCCAGTTTTTTGGGCTTAGAGAGAACTTTTTGTTAGTTAGGTTAAAATATGTACAACATAAAAGGAGGTTGCTGTCAGTATTTATTTTTGGGATAAGTAAATGTATAGGAAATATAATGAGCAATTAAAAATGCCGGAGAACCTTATTGCAGATGAAAATTCTGGAAATGTTCTACTCATCTTTAATAGCTCTTTGACATTTTCCTAAAGTCAAATTTATCTAAGTAGGGAGAAACATGTTTACATTTAAGTAACCTTCCTGCAAGTTTAATTTACTTTTCAATTGAAATTTCAGACTTCTTAATGTCAATTTTATTTTTTGACCACAGAATGGAGATGTTTGTATTTCAATCCTTCACCCTCAGTGGATGATCCTCAAAGTGGTGAACTGCCTTCTGAGGAGGTGGAACCCAACCCAAAATATAAGGTAAATAATTTTAACAAGTTTTGCAAAATAGAAATTTTGACAACACAATATTGTGTATTGTCTATTCAGTTTAACTCTATTAAACTCGATTATTAAGCAGAAGGAAACCACACACATCACCACTTGATGCATATGCACTCACTTGCAGTGATCACAGCAATGTGAGTTAGTAATTATTATGTGATAATATATCCAGTTAATAATGTCTGCAGATTTATCCTAGGCTATCTAACTGTAAAATATACTGTCAGAGACTTAGTGTCTCAGCATAAATTGTTATTGATTTTATTTGGTCACATCTTCCCACTTATTTCTTCAAATGAAAGATGATTTTGGTTATTGTTTTGTCGTGGTAAAGTCAGAAGTGAACCTATTCACTTTATCTCTTTATTATGTAGACCATACAGATTACTACAAAGTTCAAACTCTAGCGCCATTGTTGGATTGACTGTTATTAAACCTATTCCCTTTCTCTCATGCTAATTTAACTCCAGTCTTGTCTTGACTTATTCCAATTTGGTATTTTCAGCTAGAAGCTAAAAAGCCTGCATGCAAAAGTCTTATCTTGATCTGGTAAGTGTTAAATGTCAATGAACAAGGATTGGTTTTCAAGTTTCCTTCCCTTTAAAATTAGATAATTGTTTGAACATTGTTGTAATTAAAAATATTATTAATATACTTTATATGGTAGATATTATTCTCCATTACAGTTATATATTTTAAGTAAATATCCACCTTAATAAAGGACAAGCATCTGTGTGTATATCTCTGTATCTGTGTGTCCATCCAGTTGCTGTGTCTCTGTCATATGCCATTTGGTATCATAAGAGCAGTGCTAATTTTGTGATGCATCATCTAGCAATGAAAATGCAATGCATTATATTGCTACAAATGTTTGTGATGTGCTATCTGTTAGAAAAAATGTATTTTATTACTACTTGCATTACTGAATATGCAGATGTCTTTGTTGAATACTTAGATTTCAACTCCTTTTAGACAGGTAGCACAGCTAGTGTCAATGACACAAAAAAGTAAATAGCTTGATTGCAAGCTGACAGCCATCCGTGTTTTCTATCCAGCATTTCTAACTATCGTCTGCTAATAAGCAACCTTTTCTGTCATACTTTTTGCCATTGCTAAATGTTTTCTGACCATTAGTTTTTAAAGTGCAACAATTTTCTACATAGAACTGAGTATACTTAATAATAAAAAAAAATCATCATTCTAAATGTCTGTAAATATACCACAGATAATTTCATTTCTCCATGGACTAACTGAAAATTTCAGGAAAAGCTGGTTCAGTTTCAGTCTTTCAGTCAATCAAAATATAGTATACTACGTTATCCCCCCAATTGAACTGTTAGAGAAAATCAACAGAGAAGATCTTTACTTAAATTTTTGTCAGGTATACATCTTGAAATAAATACCTGTGTCACACAATTCTGTCTATTGTGAATGTATTTCTCTGTAACTATATATACATTAGAGATTCAATTTTGATCTTATTTTATAATTGACAGTTCTTTGATGACCAATATTCGTTAATTTTAGAAAAGATATTAGCACATGAAATAATGCCAGTATCATATTCATGAAAAGGATTTATTTATGCATTATACATTACTGAAATATGTCTTGTGTTTTTTTAGGAATAGGAACATTTTGATTTGCTCCAGAGCTGATCGAGTACATGGCCAGTTACCTGTCAGGCAGTAGCCAAGAAGACTGCTCTAATCATTCCAGTTTTTGGGTATGCTTAGGTATCTTCTTGCCATGGCTAAGGTACATGTAAATTTGTCACTGATTGCAACTTGAAGTTGTATCGTTATATCCTAACATTTTCCCAGTAGTCAGGGTTGGGTCAGTCAGCTGCCACAATGTTTGTGTGCTGTCATGAAAACTTTGCTTGAAAGTCTCCATGTCTTACTGGGTAGTTAATTACTCACTAAAGCTGTTTGCTTTTTTCTCTTGCTAGAACATTTTGTGTCTGTAGTATCACACATTTCATCTGTCAGTCTTAATCCATTTCTATTGTGATTTTAGTTTCTTTTTAATTTTCCTTGCTTCTCTGGAGCTAGAAAAATCATCTTGGGTGTCACATTGGGTGTTTTCACCCAGGAATATAATTCTTTTAATAGTTTTTGATTAGGAGTCTACACTTTAAAGTTTATTTTTATTTATTGTCTTTTGCAATGCCATTTTGTTTTCGGCCACTTCCATGATATTGTATTCCACGGTGCTTTGGAGAGTGGGTCAATGTCGTCATTGCTGCACTATTATAAGTTGTTGTGGAAAATATTCAGTTAATACAGAAACTTTGTGAGTCTCCATTGAAAATGAAATCCAAGATGGATGTCCTTTATTTGCACCAGTGGTGGAGCCTCAACATGTGAGCAGCTAGTTTCTCCACAGCAAGACTGGCTAAAACTAACGAGTGGTATGTTATCATTTAGGTTAATTTACATAAAATATCAAAATATCGGATTGTCTTAACTGCAGAAGGCACAGCGTTACCCACTGCACCACCATGCACTAAATAATCATGGTTTTCAATATTATAATTGCATTATAAAAATGTGGTAATTTTTAAAACATTCTACCTATTCTATTCATTTCACCACATTCTATACGAGACAGAACATAAACTGTTGTAATTTAAAAAACAAAATAAATGTCTGAGCATTTTAAACTGTTTTAATGACAGATGCTATAAATATACATTAAGAAACCACAAATAACTTATAAGACAGCATTTTACATAAAATTTGTAATAACTAGAAGTAAACATTTACAAAGCATATATTTAACAACATCAATACACCTACATAAACCACTCAAATATGCAAGCATTACATTAAAAGACCTCAAATGTAAAAATAAATAAGCAGCATGATTGGATTCATTTGTGCTACTTTATTAACAACATGTGAAGTGTTGTCAGATTAACTGGATTAAATTAACACTTTTAAAGAGTGGTTCAAAATTTAATTGCAGAACTTTTTTAATTTTATTGATTTTATTGTAATCACACAATATTCCATACAAATAGATCAATTTTATAAAAATAGGGTTGAAAACAAATTAACCCCCCCCCCTGAGAAAGAAAGCATGGCCAGCAGAGTAAAACTTAAAGCTAGTAAAAATAAGTAAATAGATTAATTAATAAGTGAATCCATCCACTACCCAACCCCGCAAACATCCTAACTATAGGGTCACAGGGGACTGTTGGACAATCCCAGCCAACACAGGGCTGGTAGGGAACAAACCCCAGGCAGGGAAATCACACACCCACCCCTAGGGATAATTTAGAATCACCAGGCACCTAACCTGCATGTCTTGTGGACTGTGGGAGGAAACCAGAGCCCCCGAAGAGACCCACGAACCTGGAAGAACATGCAAATTCCCAAAGGGAGGACTCAGATACACAAGGATTTGTATTAGTTGAGGTATATTGCATTCTTGAGAGCGATCTCCCAGAAATTATCACAGGATCCAGGTTTGAATCCAACTCATGGCACATGCCTAAAAAAATTTCTCTTAATAAACGGTGGTTTGAATCCTTACATTGCAGATGCGTAGTTGTTTATTTTTCATTTACAAAAAATGTTTAATGAATGATTGATTTGTCAAGGAACACCCCGGACAACACATATAGTTAAAATCACACTTTAAAAAATCTGCCTGCCCATTCTATTAATCATAATTATAACAAATAATAATGCATTTTACTTACTTACATAGCACCTTTACCATGGTCTGAGATGACTGCACAGATAATCAAGAGGGTGCAATAAAATGAAAACACAATAAGAATAAATAAAATATAGTGCACAGCCTTGTGTTTGTATATATTTATAAAATTTGGGAAGTAATATATTCTAGTTCAGGGGTTCTCAACGTCGGTCCTGGGGACCCCTGGCTCTGCAGGTTTTGTTCCAACCAGCTTCTGTTTTAATTGAACTTCTGGCTATGATGAACTGATATTTCCCAAGTTCTGTGTTTAAGTAACACTATGTTAATTAGAAAACTAAGTTTGCTAAAAAAAAAATTAAAATGTACCAAGCAGTTATATGGAATAATGTATTTTTCTTTTTAACGTATTTTCATCTTGATTTTCATTCTTCTTTTCAAGGTGTTCTAATTGTTTAATTAATCAATTATTTACTAATTAGTGGATCTGACTCTAAAGTAGCTGCACCCTTTGATTTATTCAGTGTTGTTTGCCAGGTGTCTGATCTGCTCGTTTTAACTTCTGATAAGCGATACAATGAAGGGGAAAAACTGCACAGAGAAGGCAAAGTAAATGAAATCAAAAAGAGAGTTAAGCATTTAAATCTATAGCAAAGCAGAAATATTTATAAATGTCTTATAAATGTAAAAATCATGCTGCTATGCTTTTTGAATGTCGAATAAAGAAAAAATACCAGTTAATTAAATGAGATCAGTGCTATAAGGTGTTGTCACTAATTAGGAGTCTGGTTGGAACAAAACCTGAGCCACAGGGGTCCCCAGGACCAATGTTGACCCCTATTCTGTTGATGGTGACATTTAATTAATTTGAAGTAGGTAAAATAAATATTTGATATTGCAAGGGAAATATTTATATAAACAGCACACACACCATTTAGTGTTAGGTAGGAACCTTGAAGTTCCACGAACATCTCCGGAACATGTACAAATCAGTTTATGACCAAAAGTTTGTCAAACTTTTTGGATCTTATTCCGACCACAGACTCAATTGCTCACGAACAAGCTAGTTTCCCTTCCCGGTTTTATGCGTGCCGATTATTTCCTTGCGTGTTCAGTCTCTCCCTGTGCATTCAATTACTATCCACTTGCAAAACCCACAGCACCATCACGTCACGCAGTTGCTTGTAGACCGGAAGTGACGTTAAAGGACTGACTTTGTAGCTGTTACTTTTGGAAAGTTTGGCGGTCTGTTAAGTAAGTCTTCTCTCCAAGTCGGAACTGGCATCCCACTGTAGTTTGAGGACAGAGATTGGAAGATAAATTTTGGAGATATTTGACGAGGTCTGGCATAGCCGAAAAGTGACGTTAGGTCAGGACGTTCAGAAATTAAAAGATAAAACTGGAAGGAAAAACAGTACATCAAACTAAATAATACACACATCGCTTGAAGTTGGAGGTTTTCTGCCATCCGCGTGGTATCATACAGCATCAAACTAAAGCAATGCAGATTGTTTCTGAATGAAGGCACTATTAGCATTTCACGTTTTGTTGGTCTGTAGGAACCATTTAACATATGGAAACAAAGGTGGAAATCATTAACATTTTATGCTATTTGAAAATAGTTTTTCGTTTATTCATGAAACAGAAATCTATATAATAAAAAGGCGACTATTTGACTGACTCATCAATAATTCTCCAACTTCCATTGTAGGTAGAGAATTTGAAATTTGTGAGCTCATTCCTTCCAGCTGCCAAAAGAGTTAAGCAGGTTTCATTTTAGAAAATTCTATGTGTAATGGTCGCCTTTAAGATCTACTTTGTACATATATCATTGCAGCTTTCGATTTGCCCGTGTGGCCGGAGTTCGCGTCACCATCACCCGCCTCCGTAGTTGACTGCCTGCCTATATGCGTCCCATACCCAGCTCCCACATGGTGAGTGCCTGCCATGTATAAGGCCGTCCGTCAGCAGCAATCAATAAGACGTACTGCAGCTCACGAGGCGTTGTCATGTCTAAAGGCAAGAATCAGATCATGAGTAAGAGCCCGTGCAGGCTACGCGGCTTACGAACTCCGAGTACCCGGTGTTGGTGTTAATCTTTGTTCGTCTTTTTTAACTAGTATAAGTAAAAAGTAGATTTAAGTGATAGTGAATACGCAGACATACATTCCTGACTGCAAATCTACTGCGTTCAAAGAAACTTCTTGAAATATCAGTAGAGGTGACTAGAGCTCCGCGGCTGCTGGCTTGACGTACCAGAGAAGCTGAGTTGGTGGCATAGTATGAAGTCGGAAACAGAAAAAGCGAGGTAAGCAGCGGCGGTGTTCACACAAGGCTAAACTAACCCCACTAGACCTGCGTGCGTCTGTTCTGCTTGCGAGCGTCCGATGCGGCTGGACAGCAAGCTGGATTATATATAAAGCTGCAGCGGGCCAAGCGGTGGGAGTAAGGGGAGCTGCTGCATCTTTATTTTCTTTGAAGACATGGCTCCAGGAAAACGTACGGGCTTCGGCCATCCAGCTAGACGGACGGCCATCTTCCGGACAGGGGCAGCCTCTTTGTCGAGTAAGACCAGCGGGGCGGACTGTGTGTTTATGTGAACAGAGAGTGGTATGCGAACACTGCCTGCCTCAGTTCGCGACACTGTTCCCGCTGATAGAGGTTTTATCAGTAGGTGTGACGCTTTCTACCTGCCAAGGGAATACAGTTGCGTGATGGTGGTGGCCGTCTACCTCCGCCTAAGCAAATGCCCCAACCAAGCTAGCGGAACTCTGAATCATCAACAAACTGCAAGGCCAGCGCGCGAGGCATTTCATTATTGCTGGAACTTCAGTCATACCAACTTGAAGTCAGTTCTCCCAAAATTCTCCCAGAATGTGAACTTTGCAACTGGGGAAGCTGTCTGGACAATGTTTACAGCTCTAGCGCCTACAAGGGGCACTACCCACCCTCACCCTGGAGCTGTTCAAGATCATATCAGCGTTTTATGGTTCCTGCATACAAGTCCCTGCTAAAAGCGCTAAACCAGCCACTTAAAGAGCATCAGAGTGTGGCTTGAGTTGGTGCGGTTTCAGCTCTCAAGACTGCTTGAATTGACAGTTTTGGGACATTTTCAGAGGCTGCTGCTATGGATGGTGACTCCATCAATCTAGAGAGGAGTACACAGACTCTGTGACTGGCTACATCTCCAAATGCATAGAGGATGTTGCTGTTACAAGGATATTACCACAGGCCAACCATCCCTGGATGACAAGAGGGTGCACCAACTACTCAAAATCAAATGCAGCCTTCAGATCACAGGAATTAGGGGCTGCCCTCCAGGGGTGACCAGAGCCAACCTGTCTGCGTGCTATAAGGAGAGCTAAGTGGGCATGCATACAGAAGATCAACAAACAATTCAGCAGCACCAGAGACACACCGCGTCATATGTGGCAGGGTGTTCCAGGCAATTACAATTACAAACCCAATCCACACAGCGGTGATAGGTGATGCCTCCCTTCGGGATGAGCTGAACAGCAACTTCTTTTGCGGTTTGAGGCACAGAACAAAAGAGCCTGCGAGGAAAAGCAACACCTCCCTCCACTGACCAAGCACTCTGTCTCTCCATAGCAGATGAGAGGAGGACTCTATCCAGAGTCAATCCACGAGCTGCAGGACCTGACAACATACCTGGTCTTGTGCTCAGAAGTAAGCCTGAAGCCAACTGGCTGGTGTTCTCACAGACATCTTCAGCACATCCTCTGACAGTCGTCCAGTCCCAACACATGCTTCAAATTAGGCCACCATCCTTACCAGTGCCAAAGAAGTCATCCAGTGACGTACCTAAATGACTACCGACCAGTTGCACTCACACCAATCATAATGAAGTGTTTGAAAGGTGAATACTTCACACGCAAAGACTAATCTCCCTGCACTCCTTGACCCTCAGTTTGCATACCCGCTCCAAACCTTAGGTCAGCTGAGGATGCTGCCTTGCTCTACCCTACATCTCCTGGCACATCTGGATAAAGAACACATATGTCAGGATGCTATTCATAGACTTTGGCTCTGCCTTCAACACAATCATCCCACTCCAAAGCTGGTTGTAAAACTGAGCAGGTTGGGCCTAAACACCACCCTCTGGTGGATCCTGGACTTCTGCTTGACAGAGGCTGATCAGTTCCAGATGGAGCCACAGCTTAGCTTCCAGCATCATCACACTGGAGGCACTTTCTGGAGCGCATGAGCTGTGTGCTTAGTCCACTGCTCTTCACCCTGCTGACTCCACGGCTAGCAATACGCTGCTTACCGTCCATCATCAGTTTGCAAATTGATACGGCGGTGCACAGGACTGATAAGCAGGGATGATGAAGAGCATACAGAGATGAAAAGGGTGAAGCGGTACATCCATGAATTGTAAGAGACAGCAATCTATCTCTCAATGTCATTGAGACAAAGAGATAATGTCGTGGACTTCAGAAAATCCGCGTCCTGCCCACATCGCTCAGCATCAGCGGTTTTATTTGTGGAGATTGGGGTACCAAGTTCCCTCGGTGTACACTTAACTGAGGAACTACATTGGACTTCTATAACACCTCATCATTAATCAAGAAGCCCAGCAGAGACTACAGCTTCCTGCTGGCTGGAAGCAAGCACGTCTTCCCCTTCCATCCTCGCACTATGTTCTACCAGAGCGCCATTGAAGTGTTCTGACCAGCTGCATCACTGTCTGGTATGGCAGCTGCAACATATCCGACCCATGGCGCCTGCAAAGGATAGTGAACAACAGAGAACATTGTGAAGTTGCCCTTCCCTTCACTGGGACGCGTATTTACAAGCGCGGTGTCCATAGGAATACGGCATTGTGCAGGACCCCTTACACCCTCATGGTTTTCACACTCCTGCCATCCAAGAAGATGCTGCAGCATCAAGCCAAATCTACCAGGCTGCGGAGAGTTTTTACCCAAAGCTGTTAGACTCTCCCTTAACATGAGCTGCCCACCAGGACCTTCCCGCGAGGCCTCAGCCACCCACTAAAAACAGAACTTTTTATACATGAAAACCACAGTCTGCAAAGATGTATGTGCATGTAGAACCATATATATGTAAAAATCTCATGCAACCTTTAAGTATTTTGACCTCTCTTGATATCCTTATGCTATAGAAACATTATTGGTCATTGTTTACACATGTAAACAACTATTATGTACACTGATAATTTCTGTATTATCTATATCTATTATTTATTATTCATTTTATTTATTATATTACATATCTTACATCAATGTGCTGCTACTTCTTTGTCCTATCTTTGCTGGTATCTTGTCTTGTTTGTGTTTTAATTTAAAATTTTAAAATTTTTCATTTCTATTTTTTAATTTACTATTTGCATATGGTACATTTTTCTTGGACCCTGAGCCATGAAAATTTAAGTCTATCTGTATACTTGTATATGGTTGAGATGACAATAAAGTTCACTTTGACTGACTTTGAATCACGATATTGTAGGATAAAAGTTTAGCGAGGAAGGCATAAGGTATAAAAGCAGGACTTTTTGATCCTTTGTAACAGGTTAAAATTGCCTGGTGAAGGTTGTGCTTATGCAAGCGAGATGAGATGGTCAGGGATAGAATAGTGTTTGGCACAAACTCAGCAAAAGTCGCGAGAGAAACTTTTAAGTGCGGGTCTGAGGCTAACATTAAATAAAGCCATGGATTAAAGTTGTGGACATTTGCAGATTGCCTGAGATAAGCACAAGCACAGCTGAGAACCTTGATGCATGGCCTCCAGGCAGCTCCGCGTGAACTGACTGTGAGCGCTTGGTCTGCCTTGAACAACAATCAAGAGCTCAAAATGGCTAGGAACCAAAAACTGCCCATTACAGAAGATTTAGGGAAGGTAGCAAAGGAATGGCGAGTGGCACTGACATATTCCTTAATTGCAGCTACTGCAGGAAACAAAGCCTGCGGTGGGAAAAGTCAGTAATGTCTAGCTAAGGGAGAACCCAGTGTAAAAACGTGAATTGAATTGAACCACTTTGCTAAAGTTTGCAGGACTGGGAAAGGTAAACCCCACGTTCATGCAGTGTGTGATATCTCAGATAAAAGAGGAAGGCAGGCTGTGTATTGATACGGTAAGAAAGGAACAACCCTCTGAAGCTAGACAAGCCTTGTAGACATATCAGTAGGAAGCAGGAATTAGCAAAGCTTAAGTTTAAATTAGGTCATAGACATGCTGCATAAATATTACTTAGGCTCAAATCCACAATAATGCAGGAATGCCTGTTAAACATCATAGATTCACAAAGTACCGATTTGGGTAGTGAACACTTGATAGATGAAGTGAATAGATGAAATTTCATTTCAATGAATGAAACCTATTTTTCTTTACAATGGTTGACAAACCGCAGATGTAACTTGAACACAACACATCCTCAAATACTAACCTGATTGAAAAGTAACAATAATCAAATCCTTGATGAGCTGCAACACTAATATAGTCACAAAACAATTACATTGACAATCATATTCGCGTTATTTTAAAATGTTTTCTTTTCTTTTTCATAACTTAACTTCCAACACTACTTCTCTGCTCTTGAGCTAGCGTGTATTTTAACTAGTATACAATAATTACAATGTTGCACCACATTTAGATTTTTAGTAAAGCGTTAATAATAAAGTGATTACATTTTTAAAATGTACTATGGATCCATACAATATTGTTCTAAACCAATTTAGAATAAACATTTTGTAATCTAATATTTTAAACATGTATGTGAAAGTAATATCAATACATATTATACACTGGAATTATACTATATATTGAATTGCCTTACATAGAACTGCTCAAGTTTTGTCACTTATTATTACAAAACCGCAAAAAATACTATTAATAACCCTAATTTATTTATATAGCACCCTTCCTATGTCAAAATTCAAAAGAACAAGATCTATAATATTGGCTATAAATATCTCCACTAAATAAAGATAAATACAAGATATACAAAATATTCAAATTGAATAAAAGACAATAATCAGACTAAAATACAACATACAATACTACAACAAAATTTTTTAGACAAATAACATAATTTGTGATAATGCAAACCAGTACCCGGACAGATAGAAATTAAACTGAAAGAAGGGCAGAATATCAGGTCTGTTTATGTCTTCCTAAACAAATGGAGTTAAAACAAATGAGCAGGTCAGCTAGTGTCATTAATTTTTGGGGAGTCATTCCACAGTCTGGTAGCTATATACAGCTGAAAGGTCCTGCTGTCACTCACAGAGTGCAGGTTAGTGATGGGCACTGAATAAAGGACAAGTGGAGCAGGTCAAAGAATAGAATTTGATATTCAATCCATGTAGGGCACAAGGGCAGTGAGAGTTTGTGGTGTGGCGATAAAACTTTCGTGCTGACTTTGGGACGGCTTGGTGATTGTGGGTTCCGGTTGGTTTGAATAAACATGAAACAGCTTTTAGTCGTGGCACCACAGTAATCAATGATGAATGTGTTATAACAGCGAGGACAAGATTCTCACCATTAGAAAGGACAGGGTGACAAACCTTATGAAAGGTGACACAGGTGGAAGTTTCTTAATGTGGCTTACATGGATTTGAAATAAGAAAAGGGAGGAATCAAACAGCACAGAGATTCTTTGCGGTAAAAAGATATCTGAGTAAGGATCATTACCCAGAATGGTTGAAGGAGCTTGTTTTCTTAAGTTGCACTTTAGTGCCACTTTGCAGGAGTTCAAGTTATGCTGCAATTTAATTTTAGAGTTTTGCTCTGTTCAGGTTTGATTTTAATTTGCATTTACTGGAAACAGGTTGTGAGCTTAGAAATACCAAGTGAAGTGTCACTTTTTAACCTTTCAAACAAATCTAAACATCATCACTAATAGTATAACCACAGATCCCAGCTATGAATAACTTGCTCCAAAGGGGAGCACAGAGATACAGAAGAGCAGAGGATGTCATTTTACATTTAACAAAGTCTGATGGAAATCCTGTGAGAAATTAAAGTGAGGTTACGGACATGACATAAGCTGCATGGCCACAGTTACCATATGCAATAACTTTTACTTTTGCAAACTGGGACAGGAGCTCCTTGGGATGAAGTAACATTGCCAGTATAATAAAGTAAAAATAAACCCCAGAGGCTACTTATACCAACTGCTGGCCATAAGAACAGTCAGTGAGACCTTCATGTTTGTCTAAGCCATTGACACATCTTTGGTGCACAGTGCTTGGCCTGCACAGGGATAGGAGACTCCATGGCCAGAAATGATAATGGACTAATGCTGCAAAGGGAGTGGAAATTTAGACAAAGGCAACATCATGCTGGATTTACTTTGGCCACAGGCAATTTTTCAACATGTGAACAGCTCATAAAAATGCTTTTGTCATCTGGAAAACCTTGAACTGAGACTGGAACAGGAGGAAAGGGAGACAGTGTCATCTTGAGGGCAAGTAAACCATTGGTGACACCTCACATGCTACTGGGGCTTATGTACCAAAAGACCCCAACTTATATAGAAGTCATTGTGTTGATTCAGCAGTCCAATCCACAGAGGGAACCAATGGCAATTGCCTGTAGTGTGTATGCATGAGTAGGTGTGTTTGTGTGTCTCACTGTGTGAACTGTACAGTTATTACAGTATTGTGTAGAAAGTAAATATTCAGTTCTGCTTGATAAACACACAGAATGTGATCTGAGGTAAAGTAAAACAGGTTATTTACATTTGCTTGTTGAAAATAAAGTGACCATCTGATTTAAAAAAGTCCCTCAATAGGTACATACATAGAAAAATGTATAATCATAAATTTGAGATTCACCACAATTATTTTTCATGCTTCTCAAGACAAATTAAATCTGATGTTTGTAAACTACTGTATTTTGTGAAGGACTAAAAGTGTATGAGGCTATCTAAAACTATCATTGAGTGTACTTCAGTAATGTCTGTAGTGACTTATAAAATCACAATATTACATTGTGCACAGCAACATCTTCATAATGTCAAAATTCCAAATCTTTCACTTTCTTTGTACCATAATAATGTTCTGTCTTAAGGAAACCCTCAAAAGAACACTGCATTATTTCCAAAAGGAGACATTTTACTAATTTTTCATGTTTTGTTCTGTGATTAAATATTTTTAAATTATTTTAAAACAACCTTTTAGATAGCACTAAATTGGGATTTAAAAAATACTAACATAGAAGTAAAGAAGAACTAATATCAATATTTCAAAATGAGCAGCAGACCCAAAAGATTTTACCGTTAAATTGTTTATTTTTCAAAAACTACCCAACATCAAAGGGAAAACAGAAAATCAAAAATTATTATAAACTGAAATCCAACAGAGCATTGTGCACAATAAAATACAAGCAACAATCAGTAGCAACAGACAATAATTATAGGGATTAATACGGTATAATTATATATGCAGTTTACTAAGTTTCATTTTATTAACATTTATGAGTAGAAGTTCCATATCATCCCTAAACTGAAAATAAATAAAAGGTTCTTTGCCAAAATCAAATCTTCAGTTTAGAGCTGCATGATAATGTCCTAAGGCTTCGGCTTTGGTTCTCCTCCTCCATCTCTAGAAAGTAGGGGCTCAGACGGCACCTCTGAACAACTGTCTATGTTAGGCACTTGGCTGTTTTTTATTGCAGTGTAGGTCCTTTTTATTAGTGATTCAGCAGATAAGACCACAAAGAATTAAAACAAAATATGTATTTCTACATTGTCTATTTAAACGTATTAGATGTACATATATACCTCCTCACTGCTCTGGGCACTCTTGGTGCCCTTTAGTGAACACCTTTGTCCTGTAAAGTATTCACCACGTTAGTCACTGGAAGAGGTAGAGAGGGGAAGAGATTACCTTCCAGCAGCAAAATTCTCAATGAATAAAGCACCACCACCTCCTCATCAAGGAGTAGAAATCAAGCTGCCATGCAGAGGAAAAACAAAGAACATTAAAACCAGTAACAGATATTAACAAATAATCAGAGACATAGAGTGAGAAGCTTACGGCTGTGAAGTCAAATCATCCAAGACAAGGTGCAAGAGCATACTGTGGGGCATACAAAGAATTATTTCAAATTAATATTTAATCTATTTGCATACAATTTACAGTGCACACTCTACTTATTGCAATTTATTTATAGTGGTTCTTTGGTGGTTGAAAAAAGCATTCTATTTGTGTTTACAAATAAACAGAGTGATTTTCAAGTCCACTTCTCCTAAATATTGTAGTCTGGCAGTAGGGGCAGTGATAGTACTGTGTGATGGCCTGCCAGTCTAAGCCACGTCTGTGGATGGCAAAACCTTACAAAATGTGTAACAGTATAAATTGTTATAATGTAGATACAGGTTAAAGTATATGTACCAGTACTGCACATACATTAAAAATAAACTCTCAAGGCCAGACTTTACCTTCATGGAGGAACTGCCTTCTTGAAATGACTCTTCAAATTTTTTATTTTTTTATTTTTTCCATTTTGGGTGACAAAAACATTACCACACAAAGGACAATGGACAAAGATTGTAACATCTGTACATTGAGTCAATGGTGGTACTGATTTTCAATTCAATAGTTATGTGTTTCTATAAAAATGACAAAAAAAGCAGGATGGCTTTTGTAAGTTTAAATTCTGCATCTACAGTAATCCTCTCACAATACTAAATAACTGTTTTAATCAAGCAATTAAATTTGAATTATTTGTACATTTCAATTAGTATTGTCACAAAGTAGCACAAGAAATTTCCAGGCCATAAACGGAGACAAAATCTTGGTGTCAGCACCAAGATTATTATTGAACAAAATAAAAATGGGTATGTTTTGTTTACACAAATTAAAAAATAATATAAATTTAAAAGGAAAGACAAAGGACAAATAGGAATGTAGATTCATTGTAGAATTTTACTTATTGGACTGACTAAATAAATCTATTTTATCCTAGATATGAAGGTTGACAGACTGTGGAATCTCATACCACTTTGGGAGGGTTGTTCCTAAAACATGTGCTTTACAAACTACTGTTTTATTTCCAGCTACACTTTTTATATTCTAGAGACAAAAAGATTCCACTTCCTGCAAGAGTGATTGTAAAATTTAAAAAGGCAACTCAAATATTGAGACCCTTAACTTCAAAGGATACAGGTGATCCCGTACCTAATAATTCAATATAAAATAAAAATTTGTAGAAAAAAAATGTAAAGAAAGAAAAACGGGGGTATTTACTGTTCATATTTCGTTTTTGTAAGCTCTTCAGCCACTGTATTTTAATTTAAATTAAGTCTTTATCAACAAAATTCTGATCCTTTAGGAGTAATAAAAGCACTGATAAGTTATTTAGCAGCATAAAAAATAAAATTTTTGCAATATTTCTTAAGTAAAATGAAGACTACTCTAGATACATTTTTTGTATTTTATCAAAAAAGATATTTTTCCTGTAATTCAATTTTAGAATTGTGTTTGTGAGTGATGGGGGTTCCTCACAGACATGTTACATTCAGACTGACTTTTTTTAAGCTTTTGAAAAATGACTAGCTTTTATGTTTTGTTAGAATTTAAAAAATAAAATTTAAAAGGCTACTTTCTACTAGGTAAACCTCTATTTTAGAACACTGAGATGGTTCATGTAGTTGATCAGATGAATATCATGGTCTACATATCGATGGGCACTTCTGTAGATCAATACTTGGGCCCTAAAAATCGCATGGTCAGTGGACTGCAAATCATTGAATACTTTACAAAAGCAGTATCGGGGTAAAAATGTTAAAAGGGTTACTTTTATTTGCAAAATATGAGAACTTCTTATTCACCTTTCTCTGAAATTTTGAAATACAAGAAAGTTAAAATGGTATATAATTTGATAGATCACAGTTATAAAAATTTTTTTTAAATTAAAAAAGGGGTTTTTAGCCAGTATAAATAATGTAGGTACATATCCCAAAATTTAAAAAATAATTTATAATATTTAAAAGTAAAAACCAAAGAAAGTAAAAAATCTTTTACAAAAGGTAAGAAAAAGAAGGGAAAATTTGACTTATTTAAATAATCCAAATTCTGAACATTCAATATGGGCAAAGTTTTTAAATTTTTCAATTTTTTTTTAAAAATAATATCATTTGACTCTTTACTGGGTAAATAAGAAAACAAATTTATTATAAAATGGTGTAAATTTTGAAGCTTATCCCTAGATTACTTTCTCATTTAAAGACTTAATGTTTACTTCTTAACCGAACAGGAATATTTATTGTTTCATTAAACTAACCCAAAAAGAAAAGATTTAAAGCTAAATAAACACTATGTTAACATTGTTAGAAATGACGGATGGATGGCTGGATAATACAATTTATAAAATAATGGTTGAAAACTTTGCCCCCCTGATTTCTTATTCTTTTGCATTTTACAAAACGATCATCAAACACATTTAACCATTAGTCAAATATAACACAAGTAAACACAAAATGCGTTTTGTGGTTTTTATTATTTAGGGAAAAAACCCAAACCTACATGGCCCTGTGTGAAAAGGCTGAACCTAATAACTGGTTGGGCCCCTAGCAATAACTTTGATGCTTTTAATAACTTGCAAGGGAGTCTTTACAGTGCTCTGGAGAATTTTGGCCCTCATTTTTTGCAATTGTTGTAATTCAGCTTTTTTGGGGGTTTTTCTAGCCTGAACCTTTTAAGGTCTTTTGCCTAGCATCTTGGATTCAGGTCAGGACTTTGACTAGGCCACTCCAAAGTCTTCATTTGTTTTTCTTCAGCTATTCAGGGTGGATTTGCTGGTGTGGTTTGGGTCATTGTCCTGTTGCACCAAGATCGCTTCAGCTTGGTTGTGAACAGATGGCCAGACATTCTCCCTTCAGGATTTTTGGTAGACAGTAAAATTCATGGTTCCATCTATTAAAACCAAACCTTCCCAGGTCCCGAAGCAGAAAACAACCCCAGACCATCCACTACCCACCATTTTTTTTGGGTATGATGTTCTTTTTTCTGAAATGTGTTTCCTTTTCGCCAGATAAAAGCGGGACATTTCCCTTTCCCAAAAATGTTCAACTTTTGTCTCATCAGTCCACAGGTATTTTCCCCAAAAGTCTTGGCAATAAAATTGAGATTTTCTTAGCAAAATTGAGACAAGCCCCAATTTTTTTTTTGTTTAACAGTGGTTTGCGTCTTGAAATCTGCCAAGCAGGCCGTTTTACAGTCTCTTTCTTATGGTGGAGCGTGAACACTGACCTTAATTGAGGCAGTGAGGCCTGCAGTTCTTTGGGTGTTGACCTGGGTTGTGTGGACCTCCCGGATGAGCGTCTCCCCGGGTCTTGGGTAATTTGGGTCGGCCACACCTGGGGAAAGGGTTCTACTGTTCCATTTTTGCATTTGTGGATAATGGCTCTCACTGTGGTTAGCTGGGTCCCAAAGCTTTAGAAATGGCTTATACCTTTACCAGACTGATAGATCTCAATTACTTCTGTTTTTATTTGTTCCTGAATTTCTTTGGATCTTGGCATGATGTCTAGCTTTTCAGGTGCTTTTGGTCTACTTCTCTGTGTCAGGCAGCTCCTATTTAAGTGATTTCTTGATTGAAACAGGTGTGGCAGTAATCAGGCCTGGGGTGACTCTACGGAAATTGAACTCAGGTGTGATACACCACATTTTTTAACAAGGGGCAATTACTTTTCACACAGGGCCATGTAGGTTTTGGATTTTGTTTCTCCCTAAATAATAAAACCATCATTTAAAACTGCATTTTGTGTTTACTTGTGTTATATTTGACTAATGGTTAAATGTGTTTGATGATCAGAAACATTTTGTGTGACAAACATGCTAAAGAAGAAAAATCAGGAAGGGGCAAATAGGTTTTCACACCACTGTATAACAAACAATAAAATGGAACTTAAAAGATCTTAATTTAAGTTAAATATCATCTTAAAGTTCTGGGAATTTTCCGTTCATCAAGAACATAACTGAACTTTGGGCAAAATGCATTTTTATGTATTTTGCTGACAATGCAACATTAAGTGTCTATTTCCCGGTTTTACAAGGCAAACCACGTAACCAGTGTTGCAGTCATTAACAATTACCTCGCCAAGCCAAAGATTACCAACATGTAAATGTAACGTTAACTTTTGAAACTGTTTTGAAAAACGTTTTGCAAAATGTACAGTTTTATAATAATAGTTAAGAATAACAGTAATAATAATAATACCGTGCTGTTTTCTGCCATATTTTGTTTGCGCTCGAAAATGCTGTGCCCGTGCTAAAAACTGAGACTTGTTGCATTTGATAAATGGTGGCATTGTATTGCCTTGCCTAGAAATGGTAACATCACTTCCGGGTCTAAAAGTGTGGGTCTACAACTCGGGTCTGAAACTGCAGTGATGTGGTAGTGCTGTGGCTCTGCAAAGGATGCTTCTCTGTGCATTCCTGTCAGCTGAGCTAGAGAGAAGAGAGAACACACACACACAGATGTGCGTGAGAGACACACACAACACTACACCGTCTTGTGAGAGACAAACATGCGTGAGAGAGACACACATAGACACATGCGCGAGAGAGACACACAGAGACACACGTGCGAGAGAGACACATGCGTGAGTGAGAGAGAGACAGACACCCACACACACATAAAGTACATTTTATTTATATAGCGCCTTTCCCATGCTCAAGGCACTTACAGAATATAAGAAAGAACGGCAGGGGATACAGTATATAGCATAGTACAAAGCAAATTAATAAATAAGAAGATTAAGAGTAAACTCAGAGAAAGCCTAACAGACAACAGAACTGATGGTCAACACACATACAGGTTACATGAGCATCTTGACGAGAGGTAAGACTGAGAGAAGGGAATGAAGTCAAATAGAGCTAAAAGCCTTACTGAACAGATGAGTTTTAAGTTGTTTTTAAAAGAATTCATGGAGTCATGACCTGATTAATTTCGGTGGGTCATTCCAGAGTCTGGCTATACAGCTGAAGGCCCTGTCACCCATGGAGTGAAGGCATTAGTTGGGCAGTTGCCCGTCAGGGACCGGGGGGGGCGGCCTGTGATGGAAAGGTCACGGTGGTTTGGGAGTTGGAACTTTTTGGGGTTTTGGGGTTTTATTTACTGGAAAAACAGGGGGGAAGGGACGGAG
>NW_024382692.1:0-7019 GCF_016835505.1 Polypterus senegalus
TTCTGTTTTAAACTCCATTTTGTGCACACCAGTGCTGTCATTTATTTGTAAGTTTGCAGTCAGGAAACCAAATATACAGGTGGCTGCCCCAAACCTTGCTATGACTCGTTGTGAAGTTTGTGACAATAGATAAAATAAAAAGGCTAGTGCTAAATGTTTGAGATTTAAATAATACAAGTTCAGATAAGATCCTCTTTAATTATTATTCAATCATTTGCAACTGATCCTGTGCACTTCATTTTAATTTTAGGTAAATCTCAGGTTGTACTTATTTTTTCAAATACAAAATTTCCATTCATGTTTATTTAATTATGCAATTGACTACAAAATGTTAATGTTAGCTTGATGTTTGTTATATCACCCTTATTGATAGATACTGCATAAAATGAAAATCAAGCCTTGACTTGATTGACATTTTAAATGAAGAAAAAAAAAACTGTCATGTGTGGTGTACTTACTTTTTTGCATATAAAATTAAAGAAAACTTTGCCTTATGTGATAATAACAGCATTACTGATCACTTATTTTACTTGTAGCTATTGGGGCACCATCACTGACATTACATGAACGCTACACATGTATTTTAGAAGAAATTATCCACCTGAAGCTAAGCATGTTCAGGCCCAGCCAGTAGTTGTATGGGAGACCAACCAGTAAAAAGCTTGAGTTGCCACTGGAAGAGGTGTTGGTAAAGCCAGCAGGAGGCTCCTACCCTGTGGTCTGAATGTGGATGCCAATGCCCCAGTGCAGTGATGGGGACACTGTGCTGTAAAAATGGTGCCGTCCTTTCAGAGGAGATGTAAAACTGAGGTCCTGACGCTCTGTGGCCATTGAAGATCCTTTGTAAAGAGTGTGGATGTACCCTAATGTCCTGGTTAAATTGTCCATCACGATCTGGTCATTCTGCTCCCCTAATCATCCCCAGTCTCTGACTCTCTAACTATCTCTCACCCTTCACCACTTAACAGCTAATGTATGGTGAGCATTCTGGCGCAAAATGGCTGCCGTCCCTTCATCCAGATGGCTCCGCACTCACTGTATAAAGTGCTTAGAGTACCTTGAAAAGCACCATATAAATGTAACGATTTATTATTATTATCATTATTACATAGATAGATAGATAGATACAGTAGATAGATAGATAGATACAGTAGATAGATAGATCTACTTTGTCTACAGTGGGAAATTAGAACTTTACAGAGCCTCGAGAGGGAAAGAGAAATATATAAATAAAACAAACACCAACCCCCTAAACACACATAGGAACTTCTGGCATGGATACTTGAGAACTGCTGCAATCACTAACAGGGCTGTAGGCGGCAGTAAGATGGTCAGACTTGTCCAGATGTTCATTTTAAAGCATTATATCAGGTCAGTTTGTTGTGTACGGTAAAGGAACATGCTGTTAGATATTGGTTCAGAATTACTCCTCATTCTTCTTATTTAAACAGCAAACAAACATTTCATATTTATGGAGACAGGCCAGTTCTGAGTCCTTTCCATTTTACTTTCCTTCTTGCTCTGTATTTCCTCCATCTTTGGACGAGCTGCTTCTGCGATAAGGTGCAACAGTCAGCAGTGATTTAATGTTTCCCTATTTACAGTGCATCCAGAAAGTATTCACAGCACATCACTTTTTCCACATTTTGTTATGTTACAGCCTTAGTCCAAAATGGATTAAATTCATTTTTTTCCTCAGAATTCTACACACAACACCCCATGATGACAAAATGAAAAAAGTTTACTTGAGGTTTTTGCAAATTTATTAAAAATAAAAAAATTGAGAAAGCACATGTACATAAGTATTCACAACCTTTGCTCAATACTTTGTCGATGCACCTTTAATAATAATAATAATAATACATTTTATTTATACAAGGCACCTTTCAGAGAACTCAAGGACACCGAACAAACAAATAAATAAATAAATACAAACCACAATTATAAACAACTTAAAACATCAGAAAATCTAAAAATTAAAACCAAACAAAACCACTATAATTAGGAGGAAGAAGAAAAAGCCATTTTAAACAAATGTGTTTTAAGTTTACATTTGAAAGATGAATATGATTTGATATTTCAGAGATCCGAAGGTAATGAGTTCCAGTGGTTGGGAGCAGAACGGCTGAAAGCTCTGCTCCCCATGGTGGTTAGACGGGTGGGAGGAACGGTCAGATGGGTGGAGGATCTAAGGTTACGGGATGGAATGGCAACATGTAGAAGGTCAGACAGATATGGAGGTGCGAGGTTATGGATGGCCTTAAAAGTTAGTAGCAGAATCTTAAAATCAATACGAAACTTGATCGGGAGCCAATGAAGCTGCTGCAAGACCGGAGTAATATGGTGAAAAGATCGGATTCCAGTGATGATATGTGCTGCAGAATTCTGGACTAACTGAAGCTTGTGAAGAGATTTATTAGGGAGACCAAAGAGGAGTGAACTGCAGTAGTCCAGCCGAGAAGTGACAAGACTATGAACAAGAATGGCAGTAGTATGAGGAGTGAGGGAGGGACGAATGCGATTAATATTACGTAAGTGGAAGTAAGCAGACCGGGTGATGTTATTAATGTGACATTGGAAAGATAGAGTACTGTCGAGGATGACACCCAGACTCTTGACCTGAGATGATGGGGAAACAACAGAGTTATCAATAATAAAAGAAAGATTATTGGTTTTGGATAATGATGATTTTGAACCAATGAGGAGAACCTCAGTTTTGTCACTGTTTAATTTAAGAAAATTTGAAGAGAACCAGGATTTAATTTCAGAAATGCAATCAATAAGTGAGGGTGGTGGAAAAGAGGAGGTGGGTTTACCAGCAAGGTAGAGCTGGGTGTCATCAGCATAACAGTGAAAATTAATGTTATATTTGCGAAAAATATTGCCAAGGGGAAGAAGGTAAATAATAAAAAGAGGCCCCAGGACAGAGCCTTGGGGCACACCAGAAGTAACAGCGGTGGGTTGGGATGTGAAAGTTTTAAGCTGTATGAACTGAGTGCGGCCTGAAAGGTAAGATCTAAACCAATCAAGTGGAGTGTGAGTAATGCCAATCAAAGATAATCTATTAAGGAGAGTGGTATGACAAATAGTATCAAAGGCCGCACTCAGATCAAGAAGGATGAGAATAGTGATTAGACCAGAATCAGCAGCCATAAGGAGGTCATTAGTAATTTTAACAAGTGCTGTTTCTGTACTATGAAGGGGGCGAAAACCAGACTGGAACTTCTCATATAGATTATTGTGAGACAAGTGGGTGTGAAGTTGGATAGCTACTATTTTTTTCAAGAATTTTGGAGATAAAGGGCAAGTTAGAAATGGGGGAAAATTATTGAAATTAGTAGGATCACAACCAGGTTTTTAATATTGGGGTTATAGCAGCAGTTTTGAAAGATGAGGGAATAATACCAGTAGTAAGAGAAGAGTGAATGATGGCAGAAATAAGAGGGACTAGAGAGGGGAGGCAGGCTTTAACCAAAACTGTAGGCAGGGGGTCCAGCTGACAAGTAGATGACTTGGATTTGCAGATGAGATCTGAGATTTCAGAGGAAGTGGGAAGCTGGAAAGAAGAGAAAGAGTGAATAGGTGAGTGTAGTTCAGAAGAAATACAGAAAGGATCTGGACCAAGGTGCTGATGTATCTTTTGGATTTTCTCATTGAAAAAGACATAAGAGAATTACAGAAGGCAGTTGAGTGAAGGTGAGATGGTAAAGAGTCTGGAGGTTGTGTAACATTATTAAGTAAAGAAAACAAAGACTTGGTGTTACCTGTATTACTAGTAATTAACTGAGTGTAATAATTAGATTTGGTTTGAGCTATACAATCCTTGTAGTAAAGTAGATGATTTTTATACATCTCTTTGTGGACAAAGAGTCTGTTTTTTTTAAACAACCTTTCAAGTTGCCTGCCTTTAGCTTTCAGAAGCCGAAGTTCAGGCGTAAACCAGGGGGCAGAAAAGGAAAAGAAACAGATCTGGTTTTACGGAGCCAGAGAATTAAGAATACCATTAAGACAAGTGTCATAATATGAGACCAGTTCTATGGGAGAGGATAAATTATAAAAGTCCATTTGCGAATCAATTCTAGAAGACAGCAAATTCAAGTTGATATTCTTAATGTTACGAAGGCTATGAGGCGTGGAAGCTTAGGAACAGAAAAGGTAAGTTTAGCGTTGAATGAGAGGAGAAAGTGGTCGGTTATAGTGAGTTCATCTGCTGTAAGATCAAAAGGAACAACACCAGAGCAGCAAATCAGGTCCAAGATATGTCCTTTACAATGAGTAGGAACATCAGTGTGCTGCTGGTATCCAAAACTCTCCAGGCAAGATAAAAAGTCTCTAGTGAGAGGGATATTGATATTGTCCAGATGTATATTAAAATCCCCCAGCAGAATTATATTTGGAGTAATTACAGATAGATTGGTAAGGAAGGTAGCAAGATCGTTCAAAAATTGTTGTTAGACTTAGGAGGACGGTAGACAGTTGCAATGATGGTTGGAACTGGCCCAGACAGTTGACACACAGTCGATTCAAAAGAGCTAACAGCAGGAGCAGGCAACGGCAGGACTTTCCACTTCTCGCGATAAATTATCGCGACACCTCCTCCACGGCCAGATGCACGGGATTGACAAGTGTAAACAAACCCCGGGGTGCATTCATTAAGTTGTGAAAAGTCTTGAGGTTGCTGCCAAGTCTCAGTTAAACAGAGAAAGTCAAACTTACGGTCAATGAGGAGATCCTGAATGAGATGTCCCTTGCTCGTAAGTGAGCGGATGTTCAATAGACCAAAGCTGACAATGTTGCTGTCACATTTGACAGTGGTGCTAGTCGACCGAGCTAAGCTGGCCAACACGCTATGGTCAGCGTTCCTATCTGTGTTATGTGGAGGGTGCAGAAAATCAGACCAAAAAGAGTTAATTCCTTTCGAGGCGTCCGTTCGGAATCTCCAGCGGGACCCACGATGGATGTATCTCCGACGAGGAGAAGTATGATGTCCGGGTCGAAATATAGCACCGACAGCAAAGGCACAGACTGGAGAAGACGCAGTCGAAGCAGCTCAGCAGCTGGGTACTGGAGGAGGCCAGTCGCAGGTTGAATAACGTGCGACAGAAGCCTCCAAACAAACAACCAAGCAAAAATCCTACCAGTCCACATTGTAGGCGAGGAGGCCGCAAGCAGTTCAGATGTGCAGAGAATAAACCGGTAAGTTTCAAATGAAACGGAGGTTAGGCTGAAGCTAAATGCAGACACAGCATATAGTATATAGCATATAGCATATATAGCCACGCAGAGATGTCAGCAATATGGCAAAAGAAATACCATCAAAATCACTAGTCTTAACAAAATCAATATTCTAGTTACCGGCGAGCAGCGGCGACCAGTCCCGCCAGCGTTCACTCAACTGGAAGTCTGATGACAAACCAGGGGAAGCATGGAGGCAGCAATTACAGCCTCAAGTCTTTTTGAATATGATGCCACAAGCTTGGCACACCTATACTTGGCCAGTTTTGCCATTTCCTCTTTGCAGCACCTCTCAAACTCCATCAGGTTGGATAGGAAGTGTCAGTGCACAGCCATTTTAAGATCTCTCCAGAGATGTTCAGTCGGACTCAAGTCTGGGCTCTGGCTGGGCCACTCAATGACATTCACAGAGTTGTCCTGAAGCCACTCTTGGCTGTGTGCTTAGGGTCGTTGTCCTGCTGAAAGATGAATCGTCACCCCAGTCTGAGGTCAAGAGCGCTCTGGAGCAGGTTTTCATCCAGGATGTCTCTGTACATTGCTGCAGTCATCTTTCCCTTTATCCTGACTAGTCTCCCAGTTCCTGCCACTGAAAAACATCCCCACAGCATGATGCTGCCGCCACCATGCTTCACTGTAGGGATGGTATTGGCCTGGTGATGAGCGGTGTCTGGTTTCCTCCAAACATTACGCCTGGCATTCACACCAAAGAGTTCAATCTTTGTCTCATCAGACCAGAGAATTTTATTTCTTATGGTCTGAGAGTCCTTCAGGTGCCTTTTGGCAAACTCCAGGTGGGCTGCCATGTGCCTTTTACTAAGGAGTGGCTTCCTTCTGGTCACTATACCATAAAGGCCTGATTGGTGGATTGCTGCAGAGATGGTTGTCCTTCTGGTAGGTTCTCCTGTCTCCACTTAGGACCTCTGGAGCTCTGAAAGAATGACCATTGGGTTCTTGGTCACCTCCCTGACTAAGGTGCTTCTCCCCCAGTCGCTCAATATAGATGGCCGGCCAGCTCTAAGAAGAGTCCTGGGGCCTCATGTATAACGCCGTGCGTAGAACTCGCACTATAACATGGCGTAAGCACAAAAGCCGAAATATGCTTACGCACAGAAAAATCCAGATGCAGGAATCTGTGTGTACTCCAACTTCCACGTTCTTCCGCTACATAAATCCCGATCAGCGTGAAAACTAACGCTCATGCACGCGCATTATGTAACGCCCCAAATCCTCCCAGAATTATGCCTATTTGAATATGCAAATCAATATAAATCGCCCTTAAACGCAGCCTTTTGTGAAAAGACAATGGGAAAAGCACGGGGAAAATATAAGAATTTCAGCGAATACCAAGTGGAGGCAAAGGAAAAACATACTATTTGTTCAAATAAACCGTGGTATAATCAACAAAAGGAAGTTGATTGACTGATATAGCGTGTTGGAGAAACATAAAATCTCACATCCACAAAATCGCACAGTGCCGGAAATAAAAAAGAAGTCACATATCAAAGTCGCCGTGGAAAGCCGAGTTGTAAGCCCACTGTCTGAGTGTCATATGAAAGTTTATTAGGGTACAGAGAAAAAAGGCACACGGTGGGGAAAAAGCACGAAATGTCCACTTCAATCTTGACATTTCCACTTTAATCACGTAGTTTATTTTGTCATTAAAGTAGAACATGATAAACTTCATCTTAAAATCGTTTAATTAACCAGTTTCTCAAATCACATCATAATTAAAGTAGCACATTAAATGCTTTGTTTTGTATTTGATCTTCTACTCGTATGTGCTC
>NW_024382693.1:0-23178 GCF_016835505.1 Polypterus senegalus
TATATATATACCCAAAACAAATTTAAAAAAAGGAAAGAAAAAAAAAAAAGGGAACATTTTAAAAAAAACAACATGACTGCAATATACATTTTGTTTTGTGGTGTTACTAGTGTTGCTGTCATCAAGGATTTTTTAAATTTTTTCAATAGGTTGTATTTGTGGATGTGGGTTAATTCATTCCGTGTTTTAATCGTTGAAAAGATGACAGGTTTCATTCTGTTGTTTTTTTACGCATCAAAAACACCGCTTCTTCTTTATCTGGACCTAACCTGCATCCCGGGTTTTTGTTAATTCTTCCTTTAAAGGACATTGATTTTTTCCACCGTGCTTTTTTTTACAGTAGCTGATTTTATGAATATCTTATCAGCCTTTATTTTTTTTGCTCCCTTTTCAATTTTTAAATTCGGTTTTTTTCATTTTGGGAACTGTTGGTTTTATCTGTGCACCCGCCAGTTCCGGACCCTTTTTGGGTATTTGCCCGGGGTTTCCCCAGCTGTGCTGGTGTCATCGGCTATGTCCATAGCTTTATTTAATGTTACCTTAGTCCGGGCATTAAAACTTTCTCTATTTGGTTTGAGTTTTTTCAAACACCCCGACCATCATCTTCCCTCCATAAGCACAGTCCTCCCCGGGAATATTTACCGTGGGGGGCATTGGATTGCTGAGGGCCTTTATAGGGGGCACTAAATTACAAGCCAGCGGCACCTGTTTATGAACATAATTTAAAGTGTAGGTTTACCTTTTTTTTTCCCCAAGTAGAAACTCGAATGGTTGTATATGCCCTTCTACTTCTTATTGTTTGCTGCCTTCTCAATTATATAATGCATGTTTTTTTGGGCCCCTTTTTGAGGTTTTCCCTGGTTTCTGTACTGCGTGATTATGTGGGGAGGGGGTGATGTCACCCCCCCAACCCGTTGAACTCATCTCCATTCAGTAAATGGAGAAAAACTTCTTTTATGACCATTCGGCGGGGTTTGATTAAAACCTGCCCAATTTTTTAAAAGGAAGCAAGGAATAAACCTCCAAATTTCACCTTCCACCCACAGGGGTTGGAGTTGTGAGGGTAGTGGTGGTGGGAGTGAGTGAATGGGGGGCCCTTTTTATTGTATAAATATATATATATATATATATATATATATATATATATATATATATATATATATATATATTTATGGGGGGCGTTCAAAAAAAAAAAAAAGATTGGTTTGTAAATATATAAGGTTAATATTTATATGGTTCAGATACATTTTTGAATATATAATTGGTTTTTTAAAAATCCATTCAGATATATTTTTCGGTTCCATTGGTTGGGATGTATTGGTTGAGATATATAAGGGTTTGCATCCGTTCTTAATACATTGGTTTAGATACATTGGTTGAAATATATATAAAAATTGGTTAGCATAGATCCGTTCTATATATACATTGGTTGAGATACATCCGTTCAATTTATACATTTTTTTGAAACATCCGTTCAAATTTTTAAACATTGGTTGAGATATTAAGGGATATACATTGGTTTAAATATATATATTGGTTAAAATAGTTGGTTTAGATATATACATGGTTCAGATACATCCATTCTGAAATATATATTGGTTCGATGATCGGTTCAGATATATACATTTTTTGGGATTTATGGGCAGGAAAACGGTACCCATGTTTAGCATCCCCCCTTTCCCATCTTTCCCAACCTTTTTAATTTTTGAAAACATTTTAAAACGCATATTGTTGTCCGTTTGTTTGTGCCCTAGGGGGGGCCCCTTTTTCCTTTCATTTTTTAAAAATTTTTACAGATACCCCTCTTCCTGCTCCCCCCCCGCCCGGCCATTAAAACCCCTGCTCCCTCCCTCTTGTCCCCCCCGCGTTCTTCTCAAAAGGGTTACTAAAGCTTCCAAACCGCTGTACCCCCCTTTTTTTCCCCAAGGGGTTTGGTTTATCATTGGGGGGAAAGCCCCGTGATATCTGTTTTTCCTTGGGTTTTTGGTTGCTTCGCGGAACTTATCCTGTTCTGAAAGAATGTTATGGGGGAAAACATGGGTTCTCTTTTCTTTAAATGTTATGGGATCAAAATAAGAATTTCCCCCAAAAAATAACTGATGTTTAACTGATGTTTTTATAGTAAACGAAAAAAACCACAACACCAAAACTCCAAATCATGGGTGAAAATTTTAGTTTAAAATCGTGGGGGCATTATTTTTCCCCCCAAAAAAAGTTCTTCTAAAAAGCTGATTTCCCAGGGATTGAATGCAACCCAGTCCCTCCCATTTTTTCACCCCAAACGGGCGCTGGTTTATCATTGCCCGAAACCCCCCGTGATTTCTGTTATTCCTATTGGCAGCATTTCATTAAAGGCGATCGGGTTCAGCAAAGAACTTATCCTGTTTGCTAAAAGGTTTTATGGGGGAAAACACAAACATTTTCTTCTGAATTTTTTATCGTGATCAGGGACCAGAATGATGAATATTCCTGTTTCCCAAAAACTGAGGTCTTTTTTTTTGGGGGAGAAAACCAAACCCGCGCTAAAAACACAAATACTCAAACTCACACATTGGGTCCAATCCCTTGATTAAGTGTATCTGTCACGGGCATCATTTTTCACCCAATAAAATTTTGTTACCAATTTAAAAGCAGGGGGATTTCTATTATTTTTTTTGCAGATTTAATTTAAAGATGATTCACTTAAAAAGGTGAAAGAGCCCTTATTTTGAGGGGGATCTTTTTTGGGCTTAAGCATTTTTGATTGTTACAAAAAAAAATATATTACTTCCCCGTAGTGCTCAAAATTATAATCGCTTATCTAAAAAAGGGGTTTTAAAGATTGCTGACTCGGAAAAGTCACTAGTTTGTGTCGGGGGTTTCCCTTTCTTTATTTTATTTATTTACTTATTTTTTTTTACAAATTGCTTTGAGTAGTAAAAAATGAAAGGAATTAAAATAATAATAATAGTATTTTTAAATTTTTATTTTTAAATATGATTTTATTATTATTATTATGTGAATATGATAAAATTGATTTTTGAGGGGGTTTTGAATAAGGCTTTGTTCATTGAAATAATTACACAGCAAGGTCCCCAAAATGCAAACATAATTTATATTATTGAAGTAAAGGTTCATATAAATTAATTATATACAATTTTTTTAACAAGTTGGGGATGTCTACGGGTTAAAATACAAATTATACATTATTGTTTTATGCCCAAAATGTGTTTATATTATTAAAATAATGATGAAAAATTCCCTATAAAAGGGAAGAATCTGCTTTAGACTTATGTTGTTAAATTTTCTTCAAAGAATTTTTAATTAGTTTGCAAAAAAATCTTCGGCCAGGGAAACCGAAAAACCCTTTGATCTTAATCAATTTTTTTTTAAGCGCTGCTCCGGCAAAATGCTGTCATATCTGTTAATAAACACAGGATGTCCGATGTTCAAGGCTGGGGTAAATTCGCATTGCGTTTTGGGGGTGTTTCTGTGATTGAGGGGGGGAAGTAAACTTTGGGAAAATATGAGCTCTTAAAAATAAATGTGGCAATCCATTGTCATGCTAAAAGTGACACTTTTAAACTTTTTTGGGGTGTTTCCTGGGAAAAAAAAGGGAAAAAAATCACGGGAAAGGTTTTGTTGTTGAACTAAATTTCACCCCCCCTGGAGCCATTAAAACTATTGGAATAAATATACAGTAGTTCTATATAAATAAATAAATAAATTTCCTATCACCCCCACCCTTTCCCCCTCCTGTACATTGGAGAGTAATCTCATTTTCACACAGGTGAAAAAAAAACTTATAAAAAACTGGGGATTCTCTGAAACCCGCAGGGGAGTTTAAAAACCATCAAATGTTTTTAAAAAACTTTTAGCACCTTATTCCTTTCTCTGGGGCCCCTTACAAAATGCCGGGGCAGTTACAAGTCAGTTTTTTTTAAAATCATTAGACAGTCATACTTTTTCTATGAGTGTGTCTCTTTTCCCTTCTAGCAGAGGAAATTATTTCCAAAGTTTGGGTTTCTGTAGAAATCTGCCCCCTTCTTTTTAAAAACATGGAATTAAAAAACCCATGTTTTTTTAAAAAAACTGAAGGAATCTTCTATATCACTTTTTGTTTACTATGTCCTTACCATCCACTAATTAAAAAAAAAAAACCCAAAAACGTCTTTTTTAAATATTCTTTAAAATCCTGTGATAGGAAAAATGCTATATAAATGTAATATATTATTATTATTAATTTTTTGGTTTTTTTAAAACCAAATAAACCTGATGGACTTCTTCCGGATATTTTCAACTCTAGGGTACCAACAAAATCAAACTATTGGTTTTTTTATCAGTTTGTTTAAAGTATATTTAAAAAAAAATATAACTTTTCATCATCTTTCATTTTAATTTTTATTTCAGGATCATGTATATACCAAATATACATTTAAATTTTAAAACCGTAATTTTTTACCGGGGTTTCGTTTTTCCCTAAAAAAGCATCAAATATACAAAGTATAAATGTAAAAAAACAAATTCTGACATTAGCATGACTGTTGGGGAAAAAAATGTATTGAAAGTATTCTATAGTTTTTTATAAATTAATCAAACCTTTTTGGTTTTTTAAAATTTTTGTAATCAGGTTTTTTTTTTTTTTTTTTAAATTCACAGATCAACAATCCCCAACATGGTCCTTTTGTAAATCTTTTTTAAATTTTTTCCCGTGTCCCAAAAACATTTTCTTGGTTTACTACCCCTCTAAAAGTTGGGACGGTTTGGTGGCACTTTTAAACTGTAGTAGTATGAGAAGCGCAGTGTGGGAAACACTGTTTGGCATTTCTTTTTCCCTCATTTTTTTGTCCCAGGCCCCCCTGAAAAATCTTTTTTTAAAAGGGGGGGATGGGGTCCCAAAAATTTTTTAAGGTTTTAAAAACAATACTAAAAAATTTTTGGTGTGTTGTAGTGCCCCATGGTGTAAGTGTTGATCCATTGAAGAATAACTTAAAAAAAGAAAATGACATTTACAGGCTTGTTTGAAGTGTTTTACATTTAAACCATATTTTTTTAATTCTTTGGGAAAATAATTTTTTTAAGAGGATGACCACTTTGTCAAAAAAAACAACAAGAACAGGAGGAAAAAAAGTTTTTTGTTGGTTTGGGGAAAAAGGTATGAAGGAAGTTCTGATTTTTGTTTTTACATTCTGGAAATTTTTAAAACTTTTAAATTATTTCTTTTTGGGCCCGGTTTTTTGCTGACATTAAAAAGGGTAATTTTCGTAATTACAATCTTTATTTTAATTAAAAAACATAAGAAAGTTCAATAAAATTTTAATATCTCAGTTGCTTTTGCGGACTTTTAATTGACTTGTCCCACAAATGTGGATATTTGTTTTTTTTGACAAATAATATGAATTTTCCAAGTCTCATGTATTTCCTTTTAGAAGATGATAATGTAGATAAAGAAAAGGGGTAGATAGATAGATAGATAGATGATAATAGAACTTGTACTCTAAGGGTTCTTTTTTTTAACAGGGCTGAAGAAAAAATAAATTAATATTAATATAATGAAAAAAAAGCCAATCCAATAAAATTGTCTAATGTTCATTCTGCAACAACAGTTAATACAACCTGGCCAAAAACTCAGATGTAAAGGATGTCCTTTTGGGGGAAGGGGTAATGGGACACATAGACTTGAAAGTGATATAGATGACTTTCAAAAATCTTTTTCCCTGGATTTCAGACAAATTTTGTTATCCCGGGGTTATTTGAAACAGAACGGGTGCCCCAAACCCTGGATCTTCCAGCCAAAATAGGTTTCCTGTGGGGGAAAAGGATCAGACACATAGTGGGGAAGATTATATAGAAAACTATATCTACAACCAAAAACAATTTACATATTTTTTAAATATCCGGGGTTTATTTTTTTATAATTAAGGGGCGAACACATTTTACAGCTCTACACAGCCATGGAAAATGGCTCTCAGTGGTGGACGCGCATTCCAATGTTTTTAAAGACTCCAGGTTTTAGGGTTTTTAAAAAAAAAATTTCTCGTTTTTTTCCCTTTTTATTCCCAGGAAAAAAACCTGTTAAATGTTTAAGAGCAAGCTGTCACTTATAAACGGACAATGGACTGCTCATTTATTTTAAAAACCTTTTTAAATGTCTTTTAAAAGTGTTACTGTTGAGCAATGTATTATTATTACTGATATTTTACTAAATCTTACTATCCCGTTTCTTTGTCAATGATCCACGTTGAAGAATTTTTTTAATAGAACAGCCCCGAAAAGACTAAAAAAACCCAAATGGGACTGGGATTTTTAATCATTTAACAAAATTTACTGTCCACCCTCAATCACAACACCCCGTAAAACATCAATGCGAATTTACCGCGCCGAGCAGAAAAGGTTTCCTTCAATCTTTTACTAACAATTGACAGCATTTTCCCGGGAGCAGTTTAAAAAAAATTAAAAAGATCAGCGTTTTTTTTTCGGTTCACATGTTTGCCGTAAGATTTTTTAAAGAAAAAAATTTTAAAAACCTTTTAAGAAATTTGAACAAAATAAGTCTACAAAAATTCTATACCATTTTATAGGTTTTATATCATTTTTAACAATATACATACACTTGTGTAACTTAAAACAATCATTTAAACATTTTTAAAGTAGACATTTTCAACTTGTTAAAAAGTTGTATATAATTAATTTATAATTTAACCTTTACTTCAAATTAAATTTTGTTTGCATTGGGGCACCTTCTTTAATTATTTCAATGAACTCGTGGTATTGTCCCTATTCTTACCCCACTCACGGCAATTTGACGCACCCAATTTTTAATAAAAATTTAAAACAATTGTTTTAATTCCTTACGTTTTATCCTTTCTTACTACTCAAAGCAATTTGAAAAAAAAATGGGGGAAAAAAATAAAATAACAAAAAAAGCCCCCACACAAACCAGTGATCATTTAACCGAGTCAAAAATCTTACCCCCACCCCCCTTTTTTTCGGCATTTTAATTTTGAGCCTTTGGGTAAAATAAGCTCTTTTCTTTTGTAAGTCAATCAAAAAACTTAACCTTAAAACGAAAAACCCCTTTAAAAAAGAATCTTTTTACCTCGTTTGGCGTGAATCATTTTTTAAAATTAAATCCAATGAAATAATAAAATCACCTCGCTGCTTTCAAATTTTTAAAAAAAAGTTTTATTGGGTAAAAAAAAAGATAAAGTACAGATACATAAAAAAGTATTACACCCAGGTAGTTTGAGTTTTTGTTTTTATGCAGGTTTTTGGTTTTTTTCGTTTTAAAAAAAAGCCAGTTATTGTGAAGCAGAATATTCTGATCATTCTGTCGTCATGATAAACATTCAGAAGAAACATGCTATTCAGTGTTTACATCCCATCCTTTCAGCAAAAGGTAATTCCGCGACCAGATTTAATGAATCCCAATGAATAACAAAAATCAGGGCTTCGTAATGATAAACCAGCGTCTGTTGAGGTGAAAAAAATGGGAGGTACTCGGTTGCGATCAATGCTTCCTGGTAATTCAGCTTTTGAGAAGAATCTGTTTTATGGGATAAAAAAATAATCGCCTTTGACAGATTAATTAGAGTAACCGACCCTTGATTTGTGAGTTTGTGAGTGTGTGGTTTTGTTCGTTTTACTAAAAAAACATCAGTTAAACATCAGTTTTTTGTGAAGCGGGAATATTCTGGTCATTTGATCCCTGATCAACATTTAAAAAAAGAGAGCAACTCAGTGTTTTCCCATAACATTCTTTCAGCAAACAGGACTAAGTTCCTTGCTGTAGCAGATCTCTCTTTAATGAAATGCTGCAATACTTAATAACATATATCACAGGCTGACTTTCCACCAATGATAAACCAGCGTCTCATGAGGGTGAAAAATGGGAGGTACAGCGGTTGATTAATGCTTTCAAAGTAACCTGCTTTTGAAAGAATCTGTCATGGGAGACAAGAGGAGGAAAGTGGGTACAAGAGCAGGCGGGGCGGTTTTGGGAAAGGCGGGTATCTGTGCAGTTTTTTAAATAATGAAAGGAAAAATGAGGGACCCCCAACAAATAGGGCTTGAAACAAAAGCCGCGACAGACAAGTATGCTGCTTGTATAAAATGTTCACAAAATTACAACAGTGTTGAAGCAATGATGGCCCAAGGGGGTGCTAACTGGTGGGCCCGTTGTACCTGCCATAATCCAACCAATTATATATCTGAACGATCTTTCCCGAACCAATATATATATCAGACGGATGTATCTGAACCAATGTATATATCTAAACAATCTATTTAACCCAAAATATATATTTAAACCATGTATATCAACCAATATATATATCTCAACCAATGTATATATTTGACGGATGTATTCAAACCAATGTATAAATCTGAACAGATGTATCTCAACCAATGTATATATATACAAACGGATCGCAACAATTTTATATATTTCAACCAATGTATCTAAACCAATGTATATATCTGAGCGGATGTATTCAAACCGATGTATATATCTCACAATACATCCCAACCCAAAGTATATATTTGAACCGAAATATATATCTGAATGGATTATTAAAACCAATGTATATATTCAAACCAATGTATCTGAACCGATATAAATATCTGAACCAATGTATATATTTACAAACCAATCTTTTTTTCCTGAGCGGCCCCTCATAATATATATATATATATATATATGTATATGTATATATATATATATATATATATATATATATATATATATATATATATCCACAGATGTCTGGAACAACTGCGTCATCCCTTGGATTTTCACAGGGGCTCTCCCTCAGGCTTTCCAGTGTATACTTGCATGTTCCATGTATAAGTTAAAGTAGCATCACAGGTATCCCAGATCTTGATTCCGTATTTGGCAGATTTAGATGGTATGTAGTTCCTGAATGGACAGTGGCCTCGTAATGGTATAAAGCTGCTCATCAACAGTATCTGCCTAGGTTGTTGTACATTGCTGAAGGATTCAGCCACTTGTCCCACCTGACCTATTCAGCTAGCTTGTCTCTCTGTCATCAGCTGGTGGTGTGTCAGTTATCAAAGGGATAATCCTGGAAATATTGTAGAAAGTCTTTCATAGATGCTGTTGCACAAAACAGTTCTGCCAGTTTCTGTATTCCACAGGATTGTTGGACTCACCTTGGATTGAAAACACCAGCAAGTATAAGTAGTTCATGTAATGCAGTAAATTGGCTTCTTCCACCTCTCTCCAAAAACAAACCTCCCCCCCAAATTAGTGCATTCCAGAATGATTTTCTTGATTGTGTCTGGAATAAAAAGTTCATAGGAAGACATGATGTCATGTGCATACGAGACTGCCATCCATGTTGGCCCTGGTTGCATCTTTATCACATTAGCAGCACGGCATGGTTGCTCTTTCTGTGGATAAGAATACCATTCAGTTTAATAATTCTTTGACATCCATATTTCTCTGTTTGTCTGGGAGTCAGTTCTATCCTTTTCGTCAAACTCACTTCCAGACTCCCAACTGACAAAAACATGAAACATGATCCTTATATCCTCCAAATTTTTCATCTTCTAAAGTGAGTATTCCCTCCATGCTGTCTTCTCTCTCTTCTAAAATGATGTTTAAGGCCATCTGAGCACAGATTTTCTTTGCAATATTGGATTGTTTTTTAGAAAGAAGCCGAATCTGATGCTATTTATTAATTGAGTCCCTCCCAATTCTGAGCTGATGAGATTAGGGTTGTATCTGAATGGGAAAGTTACTGTTGGTGGTTGGAGCGTGCACAGAGGAGTTGATGGGGGCATTCATTAACACTAAATTACAGAGCCTACGAAAAACTTCGTAATTCCGTCCCACCTTAAATACAGCTTCTTAAAATCGTTCACAGCTCTCCACCAGCGTCTTTTGTCATCTAAATGTGCTGATAAAATCAGGCTGCAAGCGCCGGCTATTCCATCCCCACCGACTTAGACGTGCCAAACTTCTCCCAGCTCATGCCTTGATTGATTATCTAGGAGTGAAGTGGAGTTTTAGAGTGGAAAGAATAGTTATTATTTGGAATACCGCGATTTCCACGTGTGTTCCGTTTCAGTAATCCGTGTAAACACATTTTTAAAACAGAAGCGTTTTTCATATTGTAGTAGTAAATGACAAAATGTAAGCATAAACTATATAATGTATGAAGCCTAAAGTCCAAATATCAAACACTTTCACAAAAGGTAAAATATAACAGAACAAAGTATGCTTTTATTCAAAATATAACGCAGAAAAAGCCCCTAGCATGCCATATTGACAGCGTCATCTGCAGCTACACAGCAGCATAATGGTATCAACCGTTTACTGGTACCCAAAAGCTCATGGTTGATCCCACATGGTTCAGTTTTGAGAAGTAAACTGCTCTTTCTTCTTCTATTTTAGAATAAAACATGCATTTGATTTCAATTTATGAACAGCCAGTAATTTATGATACTTGGAAAGGTTAGTTTTTTTATTCACTTTTCATTCTCAGTCTCAGTCGTGTTCAGGATCCTTCCCTACCCCATCTAGAATGCTGTTTTCACATAAAGATGCGCGTGGCTCTGCAGCGTACTTGTGACTGCATTCTGTACCAATCCTTGCGAACTGAAGTGCCTCGTGCACTTCGCAGTGGCATTACCGTCTTTTTTTGAGCATGCCTGCGCTCAAACACAGGAACATATGTTTGTGTACAAGTATAACAAAACAAGTACACCTTTTATTCTAGACTATAAGTGAAGAAGAAAATAAAGCCAAGTTACAGTAGGCGGTTGATCGACAGCTTGCTTGGTGCAATACTAAGAACTGCTGATTTCGATCCGTGCTATATAAAATCATCACATTCAAATATTAACAATTTCCACACCCTTCCTACATTCCGACATGTGTACTTGTTGCAGTGTACACATCTCTCTGGGCTATGGTTCCTATTACACTGAATGAGCACCTGACATTGTACTTCTTCCCTATATAAATAACATTCGGTATAAAGCGTCCCCAAATAAATCACATTTGAGTTATAGCGGTCTTTATGTGAAAACAGCATTGTCAGATTGGCTGGGGTTATCGAGACGCGACTGAGAGAATGGAACTGAATAAAAAGACTGAAATCAAATGTATGTTTTATTCTAAAATAGTTAAGTACATGCAATATTATTTGAAAACGAACAGCGTCAGATCGGGCATATTCAAACCGATCTGGCTGTTTTTCAATAAATTCTAATCGATATGTTTTAAAATATTGTCTCTTTCATTCATCTTGCGGTTTGTAATCAGTGACCGTGTGTTTTCCCGATCTTGCCAGTTCACATGTTGCTGTATGGTGCTGTTTCTTTTGTACTCCCGGACACGTAGGGGACAGAAAAGTACAGAGCAGTAAGTTCAGCGCTATATGCAATCAGACAGACAAACAGGCAGAGAAGGCACTAGATATATAAATAAACAGGAAGGCACTGTATAATAGATATATAAAAACAGCTAAGGGGATGATATATAGATAGGTAGGAAGGAAGGCACTATATGATAGGCAGACAGGAAGCTCCTATATAATAATAAAATTACTGTTATTACTATGTAGATGACAGGAGTTCAGCGTCATGCGTGTATTCAAACCCGATCTGGCGCTTGTTTTTCAAATAATATTGCATGTACTTAACTATTTTAGAATAAAAAACATACATTTGATTTCAGTCTTTTTTTTATTCAGTTCCATTCTCCAATCGATTCACGATCCCAGCCCCCAAAATCTCCCCAATCGAGGCGCTATAACTCAAATGTGTTATTTGGAGGCAGCATACTGGAATATTATTTATATAGGGAAGAAAGTACAATGTCAGGTGCTCATTCAGTGTAATGACCATAGCCCAGAGAGATGTGTACACTGCAACTATTACACATATCGTGAATGTAGGAAGGGTGTGTGGAAATTGTTAATATTTGAATGTGATGATTTTATATAGCCTGGATCGAAATCAGCAGTTCTTAGCATTGCACCACGCAAGCTGCGTATCAAGCCTACTGTAACTTGCTTTATTTTTCTTCACTTATAGTCTAGAATAAAGTGTACTTGTTTTGTTATACTTGTACCCAAACATATGTTCCTGTGTTGAGCGACATGGGCATGCTCAAAAATAGGCGTAATGCCACGAAAAGTTCCAGAGCCTTCAGTTACAGGTTGATGCAGTGCAGTCAAATCGCTGAGAGCCACGCATCTTTATGTGAAACAGCATTTTCAGATGGGGGTAGGGAAGGGATCCTGAACCTTGACTGAGACTAGTGAAAAGTGAATTAAAAAAAACTAACTTTCCAAGTTCATAAATTACTGGCTGTTACACATGAAATCAAATCATGTTTTATTCTAAAATAGTAAGAATAACAGTTTCTTCTCAAACTGACCCATGTGGGATCGAACTCATGAGCTTTTGGATACCAGTGGCTGAACCATTATGCTACTGTGTCAGCTGCAGTAATGTACTGTCAATATGGCATGCTAAAGTGGCTTTTTCTGCAGTTATATTTGAATAGACATACTTGTTCTGTTATATGTGTACCTTTTGAGTGTTTGATATTTGGACTTCAGGCTTCATACATATATAGTTTGCTACATTTTGTCATTTACACTACAATATGCGTTTCTGTTAAAAGTGTTTACCGGATTACTGAAACGAACACGCGTGAAATACGTGTATTGCAAAATCTTTCTTTCCACTCTAAAACTCACTTCCCTAGATTATCAATCAGGCATGGCTGGGAGAATTTGGTTCAGTCGTTGATGGCCTGCTTAGCTGTTTCAGCAATTTGATGACAAAGGCGATGGAGCTGCATTTAAACATTTGGTGGAAAATTACAGTTTTCGTAGTAATTCTAGGTAAAATGGAATGTATTATGATTGCTATGATTGGAAAAAATAGAATTGGTTTGGGGTATGTGGAAAGAGCTTGAAACAATGTTATTGTTGTCTTAAGACAGCCCATAACTGCATTGCTCTCTGGTTTAACAGCGTAAACCATCGTAAAGTAAATAATTTGTACATATGTATTCAACACAATTTCCCTTAACATCCTAAAGAAAAACGCCAAAAATTTTTAACCTCAGGTTGAAAAAAAATACCCAAAGGTAAAGTATTTGAACATGTATACAGAAATGAAATGCTGTCAGAAGGAAGAACCCACAGTTCGATTAACAATCAACTCAAAAGACACAGTTTGACTGGGCTCAGGGCAATAAAATTCAGGCAAATCTTAAGCGTTAAAAGAGCTGCTGTTTCATTTGGGTAAACAAATAAAATCCATTTAAACACTTGGGCTTAACCCGATTGGGTTATAAGAGGAAATTAAAATAATAAAAGACTTTAAAACCATACTCTCCTCATTTCTATATATTGCCTTTGTTCCCGATTCAATATTTTCCCAATGATGATGAAATGATAGGTGTTGAAACCAGGGAAAACAAAATTATTTTAAGATATGTCAGTCATTTTCTCCTTTGTGGTTTCTAGCTATTATTTTGCAAACCTTTGCCTATATATATATATATATATATTATATATATATATATATATATATATATATATATACTCACTAGGGAGCTCTGCCCTTCTCGCTTGCTCACCAACCCACGGGCTGCTTGTGTGTGGATTTCACTTTCACCAAACAACAAATCTTTTAATTCTAGTGGATATGCCTCTTCATTGGAAAGAAACATTACTTTTCCTGATGGCAACATGAATTAGACAACCAATATCTAGATACTTCTGTCATATCATCTATGTCTATATATTTGACTTTTTGCTGTTCCATTATTTCACCGAGTAATAATTTCCATTTGTTAGTGCTAATCACGATCTTTACTATCAGTTTTGAGACTTTCAAATTTTTAGTACTTTCTATAATCTCTAAACTGTTGCATCTATATTTCGCCGTTTTTTGAACCTGTTTATGACGTTCTACTTTGTCTTTATTTTCGACCCGGTTGCAGCTGAGAGTACAGGAATTGTGTCTGATAATAGCATTCACATGAATGAGAAGTAAGTGGACCATGGGCATGGTTGTAAATGTTTGAGAGGAGGGCGTGACTTGTAAAAATCTCTTGGCAAAAGTCATGTCTCACAGGGCCTGAAATTATCTCTTGCGGAGCTAAATTATCTCAGAGAAAGTCTCATCTCAGAATTTCCTTTTATAATAGAGATATATATTATATATATCCATCCATCCATCCATTATCCAACCGTTATATACTAACTACAGGGTCACGGGGTCTGCTGGAGCCAATCCCAGCTAACACAGGGTGCAAGGCAGGAAACAAACCGCGGGCGCCAGCCACCGCAGTATATTTATATATATCTATACTAATAAAAGGCAAAGCCCTCACTGACTGACTGACTGACTACTCACCGTGACTCTCTCATCACTAATTCTCCAACTTCCCGTATGGGTAGAAGGCTGAAATTTGTCGGGCTCATTCCTTACAGCTTACTTACAAAAGTTAGGCAGGTTTCATTTCGAAATTCTACACATAACGGTCATAACTGGAACCTACTTTCTTTCATATACTGTACTACTGAAGGCATAGGTGTGAGATGCACAGTTCGCCACTGGACTAGATGATACGTAAAATTGATGAACATTACAACCTGAAAATAAACAACACTGTAGAGAGGTTCAGATTATACATCTCCCAGTCGTCTCTCTAAATTCTCCGTGTGGAACATTATCATAAGCTTAACAATCTTATTTACACCTTCAATGTGCACAAAACGCCCTTATTACGAAGTCTTCTTGCTTTACCACTGGCTACCCTTTCTATTCACCTTCCTAGCTCTTTATTTAAACAGTTTTCCTTCTCCTTTTCGCTCCTTCGCTGTCTTCTCCTTTTTATTCAAAATACACGCCCTTGCCTTTTTACAGTCAGCTCCCTTACGTCACACCATGGTACGTTTTGCACAAGTTAATACCAGGAATGCCTGTTAAACATCTTACATTCACGAGTACCAATTTGCGTAGTGAACACTTCGATGAATGAAATCTGTTATCTTTACAACGGTTAACAAACACGGAATGTAACTTCATAACAACATGTCCCCCAAATACAAACCTGATTGAAAGAAATAATGATAATCAAATCCTTGATGACAGCAACACTCATAACAGTGACAAAACAATTACTTGACAGTCAGGTTATGTATTTTAAAATGTTTCCTTTTCTTTCATAACTTCTTTAACACACTACTTCTCGCTATCAGGTATTTTGTTAGTATATATAAAATATATATATAAATATAAAATATATACATACAGACACTATTGATATATGATAGATTTAGTGTTAATTTAGTCTATATTTTGTTTTTGTTTGGAGTTTAGTATATCAAATGTCAATTAAATCATAAATTGCTGTAATTGAGCTTTACATATGCACTATTCTGGCAAAAATGCTACTTGGATCAGGTTGCTAGATAAGAGAATAGTCAAAGTAGGTACCAAAGACTGAAATGGGTACAAAGGAGGACACATTAAATTTAACTGATGGGAGTCTCTAACAGCAGGAGGAATAGGGATCCCTAGTACAGTCAATGTTTCTGAGATACCCACTTTATATTGAATAGAGAGAGGGAAGAGGTTCTCCTTGCAGATTTGACCATGCTGCTAAAACATGCAGTGTTGGTGCAAAAAAATATCGCTATTACTCAATGGATTGTACTTCAAAACCCAGAGGCTTATAGCAATATGTGCGGACAGAGGACATGAGGCAAAAGAATGTCCTCCTTTGACGAACATTTGGTAACTCTATACATATAGATCTTTGAAGGGAAATGCTTCTCAGAGAAATTTCTGTTTTAAAGGAAGATGAATAAGGACTTCTGTCTGAAATAAATCACACTTACATTTACATTTATTTGTTTCAGCCACTTTTATCAGAGTGATTTACAAAAGAGGTAAACATAATCAAGTAACATTAGGCTAGGGGCGGTTTGTTCAGAAAGTGTAGTAGGACAGGTAACAAAATTTGATTGCCACAAGTGAAAAGATGTAGTAACTAATAATTTTACAAATATAGATTAACAATCAATAAAGCAATTAACCTTATTGGCAGAATAAATCAACCTGCAGTATGAAAGATCACAGAGCAAGGTTTTTTCCAGTCATTTTGACGATATTCACAGAACAGATGGGTTTGCTTCTTAAATACACTGAGAGAATCAGCAGTTCAGCTGGAGGTGGTCAGCTCGTTCCACCAACTAGGAACTACAAAGGAAAAGGTCTGGATAAGAAAGTAAAGGCTGTGCAGGGAATAGTTTGTTCAGATGTGCTAAGCATAAAAAGAAATGATAGCACAACACTATCTGTATTTATTATTTTGGAGTTCGGTAAAAGGGACTTTTTGAATATTTGTAAAAAAATCATTTGAGTAAATAAGAAGGTTCCACTCTGACTACCTGGCTTTGTTACTGACCCATCCACTTAGAGAGTCTCAGTTTCCCTACACTGAAACACTTTGGTTGCAAAGGATTTACAGGATATGAACTCTGACTAAAATTATGTTGTCCTCAATAAAAGACTGTGTTTTGAAGAACTACAAAGTACTTGTTGCCACCCAAATTGTTTATTGATTGCAGTTTTGTCCAGTAATTGGATACTTAACATCTGTCATCTAAAATAAAGTAAATGATCTACCAATCAATAAGAAAAAATCTCAGTCTTTATTATATTTTATTTTAGTTGGACTATGTAAAAGGTATATTGCCTTAACGTTAAAATTATTGTTGCCTGTTAACAGGTCACAAGACACCGTTTAATTATGAAATGAAGTGTTTTGTTTAATATTACTATCATTTTACACAACTAGGGTGTATGTATTCAACAGTGATCTTTAATACAGATTTTGAAGATCAGAAAATGTAAAACCAACATTTATTGGATAAAAGGCTAAAGAATGGAGCATCAACTGTTAAATACAAGTTAACAAAGAAAAAAGCAGTCATGTTGATTTTTGAAAGCCCACAACTGTGCTTAATTGCAAGTCAATTTTAAACATGTCAACACTTTCTCTGTCCTGAAACATTACTTTTCTGGAATTTATGTAAAATGTATTTGTTTGGAAATTGCATACACTCAAATCATAACTCCTTTAAAATAATACTTTAGCTTTTCAGATTTATCATCACACATTTCTTACATACTGAACTAGGAAAAGCATCTAATATCAATAAACACATTTTAAATTCAACTGCAGTACTTGTTTAGGTGGCTTGTGCTTTGACACTGATGTACATCTTTAGATCTCAGAAGTTGTACTTTGAGTTAAATTCTCTGTAGTGATCACATATCACATTTGATTCACGATAAATGACCTTAACAAAACAGCATAAGGTTGTAATAAATGTTATTATCTAATTGACTCATTCTTTCTTTTATTAAATACAATTTAATACAGCATGTTGAATTCTATGAAACCACAATATTGTTTGTTTAAATGCTATTAAATAGCATTAACAATTAAAATTGATACACACAGCTTTTAAAATTCTGTATGAGATCTGGCTATTTTGCTTTTTGTAATAATTATATTATTCTGTTAAGACACAAAGAAAATATTTGCACAGTTACATTAAAAGTTAAAGATGTAACTAAAGATACATTTAACATCTTCTGCCCACATAATATACTCGTTTACACACAGATCTTTTAAGTTTAAATGAACTAAAACAGCATGCTGACTTTTCTGGATCACCTATTTAGTATTTTACAAAAAAAGTACAAAATATATAAATTCGAATGTTGGTTGCATTTTTGGTGGACACATCCATTTTAATTATCCATTTGCTAATGTTGAGTATTTATTTGATCTTTTTCTTAATGTTATGTCCAGGCAATACTGCATGTTGATGGTAGGCTCTAAATTGCTTGCTAGAGTTTTGAAAGTTCTAAGAGGTGTAAAAATGTTTGATTTTGATAAATGCTAAAATAAAAGGAACAAACAAGGATGGAAATAACCCTTACACAGGTAATGCAATTTCCTTGCTAAATCTTTAAGTTGATTCTGCATTTGTTGCAGCTAAATGGTATGTGGAAATTAATTTCTTATGGAATATGCATATAAAATACCACAGATAATACATCATATTAACTGTAGATCAAGTGGTATTCAATATACAATGCTTTATAATGTATAAATGAATAGTGTGGTTACAGTTTACAAAGGCTTGTTTATAGAGCTCAAGCTACAATCCAGGTAAAATTTAAAGGTGCCCAACAAAGCAATCCTAAGAACTGGGCTTCCCATCTAACCTTGCACTTGATTACCTTAGGTAAAATTAAACATTTATTTGAAACTGTGGATCTAAATGTCTGACTCATAACACGGGGGCAAAAATATGTTAAACTATATCTTAAAGTGCAATGCAGCTGTTATGCCTCAGGAGGAAGAGGCAGAAAATGAGATGGAAAGGACCTAAAAATGAGACTTAGTCAGACTAACAATCCAAATATCAATAACAAAAGTCAATCTTATCTTTCATCAAAGCCTAAAAGTAACCAAAGTTATGGTCAAGAATTCATAGAAATGCTCTTTATTGATAGGTGGAACTGAGAATCAATGCACATATCTGTATGTGTAAGAGATTTTTATTTCCATGATTGTGCATAACAAGGACTTTCCATGACACCTCACTTGCATAATAACACCCTGACAACCATAAATAGAAAGGAGTCATAAAATGGCCAAATACATGAGGTAAACAATGATAGTGACATGCTAAGATGGTAAAGAATTTTAATTTCATAAGAAAACAGTCTGAATCTACAAACAGAGTAGTGTTCAGCAATATACAAAACTATCCATCCATCCATTTTCCAACCGCTGAATCCGAACACAGGGTCACGGGGTCTGCTGGAGCCAATCCCAGCCAACACAGGGCACAAGGCAGGAACCAATCCTGGGCAGGTGCCAACCCGCCGCCAGGACACACACAAACACACCCACACACAAGCACACACTAGGGCCAATTTAGAATTACCAATCCACCTAACCAGCATGTCTTTGGAGTGTGGGAGGAAACCCACAGACACGGGAGAACATGCAAACTCCATGAGGAGGACCTGGGAAACAAACCGGTATCCTAACTGCGAGGAGCAGCGCTACTACTGCACCACCGTGCGCCCTATACAAAACTACAAAATCCAAAATAACATAACATAATATCATAAAACTGAGTTTTTAAAAGTTAAATTAAGGTCATAATAGCAGCAGTTTTATAAAAATCTTTATTCCGTAACTCAGAAAACTAACTTTGCAAAATTACATTTGTTTTCAGTGCTCTGTGAAGTATGAATAACATACCAATATAGAAAACAACACAACAGCTAATGATTGATTATTCCATCTTCAGTAATATTAACTTAACAGATTTACTTGTAGATATTAGTTACCCACAATCTGTAAAACTGCTCTTGCAATTGATCTTTCAGTTTTGGAGGAATGGTAGAGAAAATTTGCAATAGTAAAAAATTAGTTGAAAAGTCCATATGTGCTGCATCTAAGCCTATATGTGGCTGCAGGCTACTAAACATATAATAAGACAGCAATTAAAACTAGGTTGGTTCGATTTTTTACTTATGTTCAATTTTCCCTTTTATTGTTCAATTTAATTTTGCAAACAATTCAAATTTGATATCTATCCTGGATTTGCAGAATGAATCAAAATGAATTCATCAGATTGAAGGGGTCTTATAGACAAATATAAACAACACCAGCTATATACTGACATGCTGACTTCAAATACTTTACAGTGCGGGACCATCTGCAAATGTGTCAGCTGACAATGGCAAGTACTTAAAGATGCATTTAGTAAAATCATCACTGTTGGATGTTTACATAAAACCTGTGGACATGAGAGAGAACCACTGTGGAAGATTTTCTTTCTTTTCTTTTCTTTTCTTTTTTTTTTTTTTTGTATTTTACATGTCTTGTGTTGGATGGCCAGGGCTAGATGGCAACTTCCAGGGCATCCTAGGATCTGGAATTTGGCTTCACAGACCTGCTGGGTACTGTGGGTGCCACCAGGAGATGCTACAGGAAGACCGGGAATTTTTACTGTCCGCATAGCCTGGAAGTACTCCAAAGTCACATGGATGGAAGCCCCCAAAGTACTTCTGAGCTGAAGAAAAAACAAGTTCTCCATCTGACCCGGAAATGCTGGCAAATCACGTGAACAGAAGGATAGAAGCACCCTCCGGGTCAAGGACTATTAAAGGACTGCTGGAGACCCCAAGCGAGCTGGAGTCAGGAGGTGTAGGACAGAGCTTGTTGGGAGGTGTGGAGGACAGATTTGCCTTGGTTTATTGTAGTCATTATTATTGTATTGCCTGTTTATGAGTGGCGGAGGTGCTTCAGGGCATGACAACTAGAAAAAATAATTAAAACCTTGTTGGTGATTTTACCCTGTGCTCAGTGTGTCTGTCTATTGGGTTGAAAGGGCACAAGAGACCCTAGCATGTTACAGTCTCTAAACAGCAATGTTAACATCATCACAACAGGTAGCTCACTGTTTAACCTATCAGCCTAAACAGTTTTGACATCACAATTATATTCTTACCAAGGCATCCCTATATACTGTATAAATTTGATTTGGGTCTCCAAAAAATGAGCTTAATTTGATCACAAAATCCGATTACCGTATACACTCGTGGATAAGTTCTCCCGCAGATAAGTTGGGACTTGATTTTACAGCATAATTTCTGGTATTTTATAATTAGCGGTCATTATAAGTTGAAAGCGGAAAACTCACGCTATTGGTACAAGGGATTATGATATGCTAACGTACACCTGAGAGAGTAACCACGGAGCACACTGCCTTTTTTTCTGTGGGTGTGGCTATGTGCTGTATCAGTGTGTGCTTTTAACCTCTCTCTGTCTCTATTGTGCCTACTTGACAACACGGTAATACCCGAACTATTCTGAAGCAACATTTGCACTAATTTTTTGTTTTTGTATCTCACACCTCATACACCTTTTATAGTAAGAGCATCCCTTATCTACAATGAGGCGTTCAATCAGAAGAAAATATGATGCTGGTTTTAAATTAAGCGTCGTTGAAATACTGAAAGAAATTTTTAACTGTGCTGCTGCAACAAAGCTTGATGAGTCTGAGAGACTAATGCGAGATTGGAGGAGGCAAGAAGATGTAAAAAAAAAAAAATTGTCGCATTTTTGAACGGGCGTATAAGTCAGGGTCTGATTTATGATTGATTTTTTAGGTTTCAAGACCCAACTTATCGTAAGCATATACAGTAAATCAAAGTATAATGAACATTTTTCTATGACTCTTATTTGCTAATATATGTGAATAACGAGATATCAATGATGATGTTAGTGCTTTCCCTGTGAGAGATCAACTATGGAGACATTTTTGGCATGACAGTAGCGATTGTAAAGAATGCAATCCACCACTTCATATCTGATGGTGAACAACAGAGAACAGTATTTGTGAAGTTTTAACGTAAACCCATTAGAGAAGGTTTATATTTTTAAATTATATCAGCATGACAATACATTCAAACCCAAATGCAGTCCTATTGCTGTGTTGATCATTTTATTTTAATTTTCACGCCAGTGTCTTATCTATTCAGTTTAAGATCAGGACGTAGGTCAAATTCAAAGTGATTTATTTGCTCAAATATGTTTTCCGAACATGCAATTTAATTTTCTTTCTTCTTTTTCTCACGTTAAATAATTCTAGGTATCCACCAGAACGATTCATTTGAGCTAAATACAGTATATCTGAATATGCAAATCTTTCACATACTGAAATCTGTACTGAAGCAGAACTCTGCTTTTCCCTTTAAACCTATTTATTTTTTCCCTGAACAATAACATTTGTCTAGTTCTATAACTATAGACAGTTCAGGTGGGACACTGCACTGGAGCCCTCACAGTGATCTACATGTTTTCCTTTACAAGACTTTTTTATTAATCTTCTTGTCTACTTGAAGTTAATGGTGTTAACATTCCCACAACTCTTTAAGCGTACTAGAATCATTCAAATGTCAATTACATCACTGCATTTCTTTATTGCTAATTTTTCCCAGAATACTTTCCTCTGTTTCCTTTTTTCAATTTTTCTTGACAAAAATCATAAATGTTTAACATTTCCTGTTTTCTTACCATAGAAATACATATTTTCCTTTCTCGTTTTCTCTGTTTTTCAAAACACTGTTTTTCTTTGTTATATTTACCAATAGACATCACTTATATCACAACATTAATGACACCAAAAGAGTTCAAAGTGTTTTTCTTCTTTGTAATCAAAATCAGTCAGAAAAAGCATACAAACAGAATTTGGTGTCTGGTGATGAAAGCTTGTGTACTGTGTGATTCAAGACTTCCTCTGCCACTTTCTCACTATAGTCAGTAAGCAAAAAATGTATACTTCCTTATTTTTCCAATATACTGACTAAATTGTACTGCTGATGTGTTTTTATTTCAAGCACAGAGATGAAGAGGTTATATCTACAAAATCAAAAATATATTGTCAATGAAGAAAATTCAAATTAAACAGAAAAGCTATTCAGCAAAAAGCAAACAAAACAGACCATGGTGGAATGCTTGAGAAACAGAACCAACAAGTCCTGCAGTGAAATTTTACCCTGCTTCTACTTAATCAATGACAGTGAACTAGAAATTAAATCAATCTGTTTTATTATTTTTCTTTAGTTTGTTTTCTTTGGCAATCGAAAAACAAATTAAATGCTTGTGAAATCACACACTGTTACATCCAACATGACCATGTGTCACAAGCAAATGAAAAAAAAAAAAGTTTTCATAGACGAGTCATTTATTTTAAACAGTGACAGACAGTGTTAGATCAGAAGACAATATAATTTACAAAACTCTAACAGGACCTACCACAAATTGAAACCTTGCAAAATTGGTTCTTCTTATCAGACTGTACATTCAGTGGACCACTTCTATTTTAGCTAGGTAAAAATAATCATAAACACATACTGTTGAAAAATAATGAAAAATTCTAAACAAACCAACATTCGGGACAAAACAAAAAATCCTAAAAATTAACTGAAAAATCTCAGGGAGGAAAAAAAAAAGGTACATTTGCTTAAGTAAATGGCTAATGGCCCGATTGCCCAAAAAAAAATTTTTAAAAAATTTTTAAATACATGGTAACTCGTTTG
>NW_024382694.1:0-25000 GCF_016835505.1 Polypterus senegalus
CACCGCAGAGCACACACACACACACCAAACACACACTAGGGACAATTAACTAACACTAATACCTAACCTGCATGTCTTTGGACTGTGGAAGGAAACCCATGCAGACACGGGGAGAACATGCAAACTCCACGCAGGGAGGACCTGGGAAGTCTCCTTTTTGTCATTCTGGTGTGTGTTTGTGTGTATATTTATTTATTTATTTATTTAAATAAATAAATAAAAAGCCAAATCTCCCCCTGGGTCCAAATAAGGTTTTGTCTATCTAATACACTTTATGGTGCTCACCTAATGGTGCCAAAGCCTTTCTTGACAGCAGGAACCCACCCTGAACAGTACACCAGACTATGACATGATGGTCTCATATTCATACTGCCCCAATTTCGACCCACCAATAAACCCAACACATTAGTCTTTGGGAAGAAATTGGAAATGACAAGGAACAGACATGCAAACTCCACACAGGCGGTGAAAGAGCAAAGATTTGAGGGCAGATCTCTAGAGCTGGCAGGTAGCAGCAGTAACCGCCGTGCCAACCTTTTTATTAAATTCACAAGTTTCAAGATCCATCCATCCATCCATTATCCAACCCGCTATATCCTAACTACAGGGTCACGGGGGTCTGCTGGAGCCAATCCCAGCCAACACAGGGTGCAAGACAGGAAACAAACCCTGGGCAGGGTGCCAGCCCACCGCAGGGCACACACACCCACACACACCAAGCACACACTATGAACAATTTAGAATCACCAATGCGCTTAACCTGCATGTCTTGCACTAAAAAAAACCCTTTTCTACAATTTCAGTATTTTTCAATTCCTAAAGCAGGCAAAGGGTGGTACTTTAGACACTAATACTGTTTAAAAACAAAACTGAGGTGTACTTTACATGAACGTTTGACAAAAATACATTATATTTAGTAAGTATTCAGATCCCTTCACTTTTTACACATTTTGTTATGTTGCATCCTTGTGATAAAATCATTTCAATTCAGTTTTCCCTCATCAAGCAACACTCAATACCCCAGACTGACAAAGCGAAAGCAGGATTTTGCAAGTTACTTCGGGTGCTGCTCTTTATAATATACAATGTCCTCCATACTGTCTGGGACAAAGTCATATTAATTTTCCTTGATATCACCCTCTGCTCACACAATTCAGACTTCATTAAAGTGCACATTACAGACTCTCATTTATCGGGAGTTGCAGACATTTCAGTTAAACCATGTAGAAATCACAACACTTTTTTTTTTATTACTTTACAGGAAACCCCTTGAAGCCCAGCACTACAATGACACAGTTGGAAACTGCTCTCAAGAGGGGCCTTGATCTCCATTGTGAGAGTGTTTGTGGTTAATGTTGCTTTTTTAGTAAGTGTTAAGTGTAATGAGTGTCATTTTCATAAATTGTGAAGGGGATTTTCACATCTACAAGCAAAAATTGGATTGCCTTAGTTTGTTTAGACAATTCAGTCACTTCTGATTCAGCTTCAGTCATTCTCTCCAAGCCACACAAAATCAGCTGCAACAATTCAGCCATGGAGTGAGTGGGTAACAGTGAGACGGGGGTCTAAGAAGTCAAAATGTAGCCCCTTAGCAGTCTTGGCTTTTCCTTTCAACTTTGCATCTGGTGAGAGAGATTCTCATCTTTGAAGCCGATTAAACTTCATTTGAGATCTACAATGTGCCAGGAGGGGCTTTCAGCCCGGGTTCTAATTTCAACAGAGTACAAAGTTTGGACCTGGTAGACATACTGGGTGCATTTGCTCAAGCCAAAGCCCCCAAACAGTGATTTAGAAACTTACAATAGCACCTTTGTGAGCATTGTTTTTAATCTCTACTATGTTCACTTATACTTTATTTTAAAATATGATAGATAGATAGATAGATAGTGAAAGGTGCTATATGATAGATAGATAGATAGATAGATAGATAGATATGAAAGGCACTATATAACTGATAGATAGATAGATAGATAGTGAAAGGTGCTATATGATAGATAGATAGATAGACAGTGAAAGGTGCTATATGATAGATAGATAGATAGATAGATAGATAGATAGATAGATAGATAGATAGATAGATAGATAGATAGATAGATAGTGAAAGGTGCTATATGATAGATAGATAGATAGATAGATACGGTCATATGAAAAAGTTTGGGAACCCCTCTTAATTCTTTGGATTTTTGTTTCTCATTGGCTGAGCTTTCAAAGTAGCAACTTCCTTTTAATATCTGACATGCCTTATGGACACAGTAGGATTTCAACAGTGACATTAAGTTTATTGGATTAACATAAAATATGAAATATGCATCATAACAAAATTAGACAGGTCTATAAATGTGGGCACCCCAACAGAGATATGACATCAATACTTAGTTGAGCCTCCTTTTGCTCCTTTGAGCCTCTAGACGCTGTCCTCCTGTAGCCTGTGACGAGTGTCTGGATTCTGGATGGAGGTATTTCTGACCATTCTTCATACAAAATCTCTCCAGTTCAGTTCAATTTGATGGCTGCCAAGCATGGACAGCCTGCTTCAAATCATCCCATAGATTTTCGATGGTATTCAAGTCAGTGGACTGTGACGGCCATTCCAGAACATTGTACTTCTCCTTCTGTATGAATGCCTTTGTAAATTTCCAACTGTGTTTTGGGTCATTGTCTTGTTGGAATATCTAACCCCTGCGTAACTTCAACTTTGTGACTGATGCTTGAACATTATCCTGATGAATTTGTTGATATTGGGTTGAATTCACCCGACCCTCGACTTTAACAAGGGCCCCAGTCCCTGAACTAGCCACACAGCCCCACAGCATGATGGGACCTCCACCAAATCTGACAGTATGTAGCAGGTGTTTTTCTTGGAATGTGGTGTTCTTCTTCCACCATGCAAAGCGCTTTTTGTTATGATCAAACAACTCAATTTGTGCCTCATCAGTCCAAAGCACTTTGTTCCAAAATGATTCTGTCTTGTCTAAATGAGCATTTGAGTACAACAAGCGACTCTGTTTGTGGCGTGAGTGCAGAAAGGGCTTCTTTCTCATCGCCCTGCCATACAGATGTTCTTTGTCCAAATTGCACTGAATTGTAGAGCGATGTACTGATACACCATCTGCAGTGAGATGTTCTTGCAGGTCTGTGGAGGTGATCTGTGGTTGTCTGTATCCATTCTCACAATCCTGTCATATGCCACTCCTGTATTTTTCTTGGCCTGCCAGACCTGAGTTGGTTTGGCATTCAAATCAGCAAAATGACAAGGGGACCCACATTTGTGCACAGCCAGTTTTTCACATTTGATTTAATTTCATACAACTAAATACCGTGTCACTAAAAATCTTTGTTCGGAAAACACCGCAGTACTCAGATGTTCATAGGAAATGAGAGACATACCACTGTTATCTTTTGTGTTGAAAGGAGAGTCAATTATTATGCAGGCTGAGAGGGGTTCCCAAACTTTTTCATCTGACTGTAGATAGATAGATAGATAGATAGATATTGATTTTAGTATAGTTGGCAGGATAGATAGATAGATAGATAGATAGATAGATAGATAGATAGATAGATAGATAGATAGATAGATGTGAAAGGCACCATATAATAGATAGATTGATAGATGTGAAAGGCATTATATAATAGATAGATAGATAGATAGACCCACTTCTACTGAATATGTCGTTGGCTGAAAGTCCTGAGTGTGTAAGAGAGAGGATGTGCCACATTGTCCATATGATGTGCAAGTTGCATTTATTTTTATTAACATGTGTATTTGCATTTACCTGTATCATTTTTACTTTTTTGCTTATTTAGATTTTTAAAAATGTCTTTATGTTATTATTATTTTCTATTTTCTATACAAATGTATTTATTGCAGTCTTTTATTTACATACTAGTAATCTGTTATTCACAAAATTAAAAAAAAAGATTTCTGTTTATTAAAATCTTTCTGTTGATCTTATTAATTTAGACTGTTCGCTAAAATAATGGTAATGCATTTTACCATGTCGTGACTCAGGGGACCGTGATTTGGAAGGCCCCTTTGAGTTTTTTTGCTTAGGGCCCCTAATCCCCTAACCCAGAGTCTCTAGAATCACCTCCAATGTTGGTTTATATGTATTTAAAAGGGCAACGCTGATCCATGAACGACAAAATCAAAAGCAGATCACGAGAAGCAGATGTCGGCAGTCTGGCATCGTAATGACTAAAATTAGATTTTAAAAAAACAAACCATCTTTGTTTGAGCTCCGTTTGCCGTGTGGGCGGTTGGTGATGGTATGGGCAGCGCATAGCTCTCACGAGTTTTTCTTTATCGTTTGTCCTTTGAATCACCTGGAGGACTCAGTCGATTTCCGCAAGGGGTCGCTGTGGTTCTTATGCAGCTTTTGTTCCAGCGAGGCGTTAGCTGTTTGCCGCACTTCTACCAGGAAAGCGAGCGGGTTCAGGAGAAAGAGCTGCCAGGCAGATCCGGTTTAGAGCAGTGAGTCCGTCGTGTCGCCGTGGAGTCGGTAACTGGAGGTAAGACGGACAGGCTGAGTCGTGATTACGGAGAGCGTGAGGTGAAACTTTAACCACTGGGGCACTCACCGTCACCACGCACACATTTAAGAGAGGACGGCCTGCTGATCGTCTTAAACGAGATTTGCGGTACGTGAACCGAGTGTCAGCATCGACACCCGATTATCCTGTTTCGGTGCTTGTAGCTGCTTTAAAAAGTGACAGTGTCAGAGCTCCCTTAATAATTGAATTAATACTACTGTGAATGTTAGAGCTTCCGTAATAACTGAATTAATACTACTGTGAATGTGGTAAAGCGGGTCACAACACGTAGTTTGCGTACAATGGTTGATGCTTTGTGTCGAGGCATCATAGGGTTAATCCGTCAAAGAAAGGAAAAAAGCTGATGTGTTGTATTTTGCAAAGCGGTTATTGTTTTGTGTCAGCGTGCATGTTAATATTGTTTACGAGTGTGTCTATACATGCTGTTTTATGTATGCATAAAAATAGATACCGTTTCAGCATGGAAATAACCGTTTTTTAGTTTCCTTGATGCCCGCTGACGCAGCCCTTTGCCAAGTCCCGTTGCCCGTCTGCATGCGTGTGCGCGCGCCCAGTGTATGTGTGTACAGAGCAGGCAGGGTGATCGCGACAGAATAAAACCGCTTCAGCGGCAGGTTCTTCTCAATTTTAAACTGATGTATCCCGCCCTTGAAGAGAGCATCGGAAAGCAGCTTGCTTTTGCTCTGCGTGATTATCTTCATTGTAGACCATAAACGTTGCAGTCTGTATATGCAGCCGACTGTTTACTTTGCGCTGTCCATTGTCAACTCCATAACAGAGGAATAGTAAAGACGGCAACGGCGCTCCTTCATTTTGTTGGATTTCACCGTTAACGTTTTCTTTGAATAGGCTGAGGTTCACGTTGCAGTGTGAAGGTATTTAAAAATGGTGGACCTGTCACTCAATTTCTCCCAGAAACCCGGCGTTTACCAGTTAAGGTATGCCTGATGACCAGCACTTTTGGGCATCCTTACATTTATGTGAAGCTTATAGTGCTGGCACTGCCTTTTGGAATGCATCTCTTTTTGAGGAATTGATAATATGATGTGCAGTTCTCTGAGGTTGCTAGTATTAACTGGGAAGATTACAGCAGATTTAGGATCATTCGAAATTGACAAACGAGACCATTGAGTCCATCAAGCTTGTTTGCGTAGCTAATAGCTAAGCTGGCCCAGTTTCTCATCCAGATCATTCTTGAAGGTTGTCAACGTTTCTCCTTCAACTCAAAAGTCAATAACCCAATTATTCACATAAACCTGCTTTCTAAATTGCCATATACAACCATATTCTGCTTATAGAAGCCTGAGTTAGAGTTACCTCTGTTAGGTAGATGTCTCAGTGAATAACACAATTATAGCCCCCCTCCATAGGTATTGGACCAGCAAGGTCAATTAGTTTGTTTTTGCTGCTCACTGAAGACATTTGTGCGTGAGATGAAAAGATGAATATGAGAAGAGAGGTCAGAGTTTCTTCAGCTTTTATTCCCTGGTATTTGTGACATAGCACATTTTGTATCAAACCCCCCAGTTTTTCAAGTGAGCAAAAGTATTGCAACAGAATATTTTCAACTAAATTAAAGTCAAAAATGCTTAATATTTGGTTGCATATCCCTTGCTTGCAATAACTGCATCAAGCCTGTGACCCATAGACTTCACCACATTTCTTGTTTCTTCATTAGGTAAGCTTTTCCCAGGCTTTTAGCACAGCTTCTTTTAGTCGTTGTCTCCTTGTTCCTTCAGTCTTCTTTTCAGGAGGTGAAATGCGTGTTCAGTTGGGTTAAGATCTGCTGATTGACTTGGTCAGTCTAAAACCTTCCATTTTTTCCCCCTTGATGTCCCTTGTTGAGGTGACAGTGTGTTTGACATCATGGTCTTGCTGTAAAATAAAGCCCCTGTTGATTAGTTTGGATTCATTCCTCCATAAATTAGCAGACTATATGTTTCTGTAGAGTTCATTCTGCTACTACCGTCATGAGTTAGAGCATCAATAAAAATGATTGAGCCATGGAAGCCCAAGCCATCACACAACCACCACTATGCTTCACAGATGAGCTTGTATGTTTAGGATTGTGAGCAGATCCCTTCATTCTCCATACTTATGGCGCTTTTCCACTGCATAGTACGGCACGACATGGTTGAGTTCAGCTCACTTTTGGGGGGTTTTCCACTGGGAACAGTACCAGGTACCTGGTCCTTTTTTTAGTACCACCTCAGCCGAGGTTCCAAGCGCGCCGAACCGTTACCAAAACGTGACATGTAAACTCTGCTGGTCACTGTTTGGCCGGAGAAAATTGTCATTACTGCGTCACTGAACTTGCGACACGAGACACAACAGACCCGCTAGATTTTTAGCACAGCCAGCGAAGGTTCGGATGCACCATTTTGTTTTAACCAAAAATGGCTGTTTCGTGGTCTATTGAGGAAGTACAGACGTTCCTCGTTGGTAGCCGAGGAGCGGATCCAGCGAGAGCTGGATGGGGCGACGCGGAATGAAAAAGTTTTTCAGGAGGTGGCGCGTTTACGATGATGTCACGGCAGTAGAGGCGGCACAACTATAACGACACGTGAATAATCCCGCCCACTCTAAAGCGGTACTAAACTGCAGTCGAAACGCAAACCGAGCCGAACTGAGCCGAACCAAGGTGAGCTGTACTGAACCGTGCTGTGCCGTACGATGCAGTGGAAAAGCGCCATTAGGTAGAGATTAATCTTTATCACATAAGTCGATAAAACTTGTGGCTCATCTCTGTACGTTTTTTTGCAAATTCCAGTTTAGCTTTCTAATTTTTACTGCTGACGAGTAGTTTGTATTTTGCAGTATGGCCTCTGTATTGTTGTTCTCCAAGTCTCCTTTGGACACTGGACTGTGGTATTTCCACCTCTTCTCGTTGGAGGTTGTTCGTGATGTTATAGACTGTTGTTTTGGGGGTTTTCTTTACTGCTCTCACCAATTGTCCATCATCAGTTGTTTGCTGTTTCATTGGATTTGATGCCTGTTGCTCAGTACGCCAGTGGTTTCTTTCATTTTGAGGACATTCTAAATTGTGCTACTGGCTATGCCTAATGTTTATGAAATACCTCTGATTGATTTTCCCCCCTTTTGTTGCTTTTCTCCCATAGACAGCTCTGTGGTCTTTGTGCTGGTCTACTCTTCTTAACTACAAATACAGTCTTCACAGGTTAAAGCCAAAGCTTAAATTGACAGTAGATTATCCCGGGCTACTTAATGATTAAGCAGTCAATCTTATATGACACACTTGGATAACCAGAACCACCAGTCAGTTTGCCATGTTCCAATAGTTTTGATCACTTGAAAAACTGGGTGGTTTAAAACAAAATGTGTTATGTTCTATGTTGTTTAACATATCTAGATGTAAATACTGGGGAACAAAAGATGGAGCTCTGATCTCACAAACAGATGTCTTCAGCGCATAGCAAAAACAAATTAATTGGCCTTGCTGTTCTAATACTTTTGGAGGGGACCGTACTTGTCCATGTAAACCAGTGAAAGGCAACCTTTTTCGAGTTGCAGCGCACTTAAGTTCAAAAATTTTCTTTTACGGCGCACCTGAGGGACCGCCCATAAATAAAGTCATGACGATACAATCTATGGACAATCGCCAATAAAAACAGTTAATTTTACAAGTATGAAAGACATTTTATTAATAAAGGAATCAAAGGATAAATCTTAAATTTAATTAATGTGAACGTTGAGATTGTTTTTCAGCACATATGAGATTGATGCGAGGATCAATTTTCGAAAGACAGACGCGCATTTCCTTGTCGATCCTTTGAAGTCTCTCACGTTTCTTAGACTTCATTTCCGTAAGTGTTCTGTTATGTTCTGTTTTTCCAACATAAAATATTTTTTTTTGAACATTATCTTTTTAATCAACCAAAAGTTCAAAAACACTAGCAATTTTAAATATTTTACAAAAGTTTTTGCGGCGCCCCTAGAAAATTCCACGTTGCCCGACAATGATGTAAACCCTTAACTGGGTTACTGTTAAGGATTTTGTTGTTTGTGCATGTCCGGTACACTGTGTGAACCTGTGCATTTATTTACTTTGCAACGCGGTTTCGGCAGCCACATGTAAAAGTGTCCACGAAATTCATTTCCAGAGGCAGATGTTCAGGCAGTGACATTATTCCTTCTCCTGGCTGAAACAATCTGTCTCGGTATTTCAGAAATTGTTAAATTTCTGTTGATGAGCCGCACATACAGGGTGGTCCAGATCTAATTATGCAGATCCAGATCGTCTAGATGACTTTCATTATGCGGGGACGATTCCAGTTCGGCACGAAGACAATTCTTCACGTTGTCAGTTCGCACACTTCGATTTTTCGGGTGATTTTCTGTGTAATAAACTTAATAAGTTATAACATAATGAAAATTGCATAATTAGATCTGGACCACCCTATACAGTGCTAAGCTCAGTAACACAATCTCGAGAGCAGTTAGGGTTAGGTTAAGTAATGTGTGTTACGCATTCCGATTACTTTTTAAAGTAACAAGTAACCTAATGCATATCTTATTGAAGTAAAAATGCCTGGTTTATTATCCCAACAGCCTAGGGTTTAAGGTAAGAAGCACACGTACCGCTTTGCTGGTCCTTTTCAGCGCTCAATATCACACCAGAAAAAAGAGTGCGGCCTGCAATCTGGTAGCAAAAATGTATAAGTGTCAATTTGAATAAACATATTTTTAAAACATTTGAAAATGATCACAGACGTAATTCCTATTTTCAGGTTCACAGTGGCCGATGATGACGTTGACCTTTTTTTTTTTCTTTTTCTAATGACATCAGAGCGTTTTACCGAAGGAGGACTTCAGGTGATTACTTGCCCATGTAAGAAATCAGATTTCTGCCTGAACTGGGTGATTGACCTTAACCCAGTTATGTGTGTGCCTGTAAATGCATTCAGTGATTTGGTAATTGTTCCAGCTTTCACCAACTCTTTGCATGAAGAAATGCATCCTGGCTTCAGTCCCAAATGCACTTCCCCTTAATTTCCTCAAATATGTGATTCACTGTGTAGTTTAAAGAATTTTGTTGGATCTTTTTTTTTAATCAAAGCCTTTGAGAATTTTAGAAGTCTGGATTAAGTCCCAACACAGTCTCCTCTGTCCCAACTAAACAGGTTTAAATTTCTGTGTCCTTTAAGGCAGGACATGTCCTAAAGACTTCAGTACTTAATATATAATATTTAACTAATACTAGTGAAACACAGAGATCTACAGTCCTAAAATAAAATACAAATAACCAAGTTAAAGATAAGGAGATTTTAAAGGTTATGTTTTCTAAAGTGTTACTTCTTTCACTTCTTGTAGGTGTTCTGTATCTTAATACTTGTGGTGGCTCATACAGAGCAAGCTGAACGTGGACTTGCAGAGACTGTGCAAGTTAAAAATGAAATAATCTTTTATTGAAGAAAAATACAAATATGAAATATATGTTACTGGGCATAGTCCACCAATATAGTGATGAACATGATTATGAATTCTGAACATGTATACACTGTGTTTTGGTTGATTATCAATAGAGGCTTCCATTGATGCTAAAGATAAGCAGCAGTTGACACTTTTTATGCTTTCTAAATACTTCTTTTACTTCCTCTGGACCTGATAATGTATATTTATTCCTTCTGGTGGTTCATACAGAAAAAGCTGAACTTTTTCCTATTGGCAACACATTCTTTTGTTTTCACCATTACAAAAAACTCGGCTTCACAGTAGCTGCATTGATAATCTAAAATTTCTAAGCAGTGCTCTTCAAAGAAACATTGATCTGAGGATGTAAAAACAATCCTTGCCTATGGTAGGCATTCTTAAATATTTGAAGATCTTCTCTTTCTCTCTGGTTGACATTCATGAATTATGTATCCTTGACATTGTCTTGCATGCCAGTGAGTCTTCTTGTTCGCCGGGCTGCTCAGTTGCTCTGTATTCTTGTCAGCGTTCTTCAGTGTAGAGTTCTGCATGGTGCTGATTTTTCATTCCCGCTCCTGTCTGCTCCCGAGAGAGATGCTTGCAGTTTCCACTCGCATTGTCCCACTCCAAAAGTCGATACCACTCCTGACTGCATTCACGCTTCCTCTTCAAAAGTCATTGACTAGGTGACTGGGGTGACCAGGGCTCCTGGCAACTCTTGTCTTGCATCTTGTCTATCCTTGTGATTCTAAGAAATGCTCTAATTTATTATGGTTTATCTCCATTCTCTCCAGCCTAAATGACAAATTCAACTCGCGTCTAAAAGATACATGAATTTAGCACGTATAGCATAAGTGGATTCTTAAAACAGCAGAATCTACAAGGGGTAAAAAAAAAAAAAAACCATAAGGGTCATTCTGTGTCAAATCAACAGATTTTCCAGAAATCCCACACACTTCAGTGTCAAAGTTTTGAAAAAAATACTAGGTGAACCCATGTTATCCAGGAGATACCCTGTAAAATTAGATTGTAAGATCAAAACTTTCCAATATATACAGCCAATTGTGTCAAATTTGACATCGCTTTGTTTTTCTTATCAATTTCAAGTCCATATCTCAATAGTTAAACCACCTAGCCCAGGCGTCCTCAATCCCAGTCCTGGAGAGCCGCAGTGGCTGCAGGTTTTTGTTCTGACCCGGTTGCTTAATTAGAAAGCAATTCTTGCCAATAAAGCACTAACAAGCTATGAAATTAAATTAACTCTGCTATGTCAGGTCATTCTCATATCCTAGATTTTCTTTCCCTTTCTATCATGCAAATGATTTGAAGGCTAAAATGGACGAGTAATTCTCAGTCCTTCACTTTTTTTCTCTTCATTTTTCTTCCAAGTATTTAATTCAACCCAATAGTGCAGATAAATACACACAGAGGTGTAAATGTAAATAAGCTAAATGGAGAAATGCTGCTCTCTCTTGCCATTTGCATGTTATTGATAATAAGGAGCAATTAAAATAGTTGTTTAAGACAAAATGAAGCAATAAGGGCTCAAAATCACTAAAGTGAAGCAGAAGTGCTTTTTATTAAGCAACTGGGTTGGAGCAAAAACCTGCAGCCACTGCGGCTCTCCAGGACCGTGACTGAGGACCCCTGACCTAGCAGGCTGAAATTGTACATACTGGTACCTTTATTAGTATAGTACGTAATGAAGTCAAAATGTTTTGTCCAGATGACACCACTTGGTAAGAACAGACCTTCAAAAATGTAAAAACAAATAAAAATAAAATGTTGCATCTTTGCCATTGTTCAGGCTTTCAGAAGATATGTTTAGATCACTGGGCGTTTCAAAAGGTTATAAACAAGAAACTGCATCTGGGTTTGAGCAGCAGACCCCTCTAATATGAAAAAGAATCATTTTGGGTCTAATTTTCATACCAGCTTAATGTGCAGTGGGAATGTCCAGACGTTTTTAAAATGATTTTTCCTGTATCCTACAGGGTCCCTTCTTTCTCAAAAAACAAGCGTTACTTTTCAATTCTCACTTGGAGGGATCTGTGCAAAACTTTTTTTTTAAAAAAAACCTGGCAGGACCTAAACAATAAGCATTTCAATTAAGGAATTGGGTATTTATTTATTTATCAATCCTACTATTAAAGTTTTACTCTGTTAGCCTAGCTCTCTTTCTCATTGGTGGGGGTTGATTTGATTTGAATCTCCATCCATCCATTTTCTAACCCGCTGAATCCGAATACAGGGTCACGGGATTCTGCTGGAGCCAATCCCAGCCAACACAGGGCACAAGGCAGGAACCAATCCTGGGCAGGGTGCCAACCCACCGCAGGACACACACAAACACACCCACACACCAAGCACACACTAGGGCCAATTTAGAATCGCCAATCCACCTAACCTGCATGTCTTTGGATTGCGGGAGGAAACCGGAGCGCCTGGAGGAAACCCACGCAGACACTGGGAGATCATGCAAACTCCATGCAGGGAGGACCCGGGAAGCGAACCCGGGTCTCCTAACTGCGAGGCAGCAGTGCTACCACTGCGCCACCGTGCCGCCCTGATTTGAATCTAGTTTTGCAAAATTTTACTTGCTTGTAATAAATTCAGTGAAATGTTAAAAAAAAAATTTGGAGAACATTAGTTTCACTGTCATGTATTCACAAGGCTTGGCATCCACTGACACTGTTCTATGCATGTCCTGGACTTGGAAGTATGTCCTCCCAATCCGTAGGGCTGCCACTATGGCACGCAGTGGATTGCTTGAAAGGTGGCTGATCACCCTCTTCATCTGTGATAAATTGCAGGCCTGTGATCTGCTCCTTGACCGTGTGGAGGTGGTCTTGTCGTCTGAATACGTTAGTCATTTTCAAACATTTTAATTTTTGTGTCAGGAGTGTTGGCACTCTGAAGTGGGTGTGGCATACTGTTGTTAACTAACATTAATTCTTCTGTTGTGAAACACACACAAATGTGATATCAAAGAGCACAGGATCTTGTGTGGCAGATGCACAGTTCTCCATTAAACTCATAGACCAAGGAGGCACTAATGTTGCCCTGGGAGACGTGTAGTTGCTTTTAATGTCGTCAGCTGCCTCCTTGAATGGTTTAAGAGATGAAAAGAAGAATTAGAGGCTTGGCAGTACTGATGTGTGCAATCTTGTCTTATTGGTTGGTCCCAGACAAGACTGATGCAATGTCATTGTGTTGTTTCAAACTGAATATGGCATCTCGTAATTTGTGTTCCATCTCGTCTCAACAGACTTTGCTAACTTGCCCTGCTGCCCTAAATGTTTTAAATAAGTGAAGGGTTTCTTTACATCAACTAGGACCTGAGCTGTTTCCGGTGACAGTGTCAGGTTTACTAGCTGGGGATCGCAGTTCAGCCTTGTGAGTATTGTAGTGCAGAAACAATGTGAACTCCACGATCTGTGACAATAACCATCTTCTTATTTATTGCCAGTGCATTAATAACAAATATTGTGAGGTTTTGCAGCAGGTGACTGCGAATGTTGTCAGCAGTTTTTAGTGGTGCTGCTTGTATCCAGTGGTGCCCTTAACTGCAGTTGAAATTGGTCATTAATGTAGTGAATAGCTGCAGCGAGGAAAGAGGTTTTGTGATAATTGTCTCACCAGATGTCCACAGTATTATTTAGCACATCCATACTTTGAAATGATGGGTGTTATTCCATCAATAACATTAAACTCCAGATCCTTTGACCTCTTTTCAACCTGCCTTGTTATTGTCGATGTGTCTGGTAGTATATCGCTGACATGGAACTGTCCTGTCTTGGCTGCTGTGTCAACTTAATGTTGAGCTAGCTGAATGAAACCCTTTCCTGTTGTGGTATCATATGGTCAAATGTCTTGGCAAACAAAATCAACATAGTTTGTTCTTTTTTTTACCTCTCCAGTACTTTCAGCTTTATAAAACTTAATTTTATTTGTCCCTGTGCAATATGGCATGAGTGGAACTTCAAACCAGAGGTTCCTGTTTTTATGTCTGTTGAGCGGGAAGACTTTAAGGCACTTATTGTCAAGGGTCATTATCCAGGTGGCATATCCATGATGAGTGATAGACGACAAACCTTTTTGAAAGGTCAAAGTGCACCATGCAGATGTACTAAAACAAAAGCAAAATTAATAAAGTGCAGTGCAGGAAATGCATAATTCATTCAATAATCCATAACAAACAGGCAGTGAAATTATAGAGGTTAAAAACAATCAATAAATCCTTTAAAATGCCTTTTGGAAAGCTTCAAGGCATCAGGCTAGTCTCCTTGACAGGATAAGCGAGGCTTTCTCTCTGTCTCTCCAGCTCACCCCTGTGGGTCTGCTCAGCTGCAGTCGCCATCAGCCGACTCTCGTCTCACTTGCCCTCTCCGGTTTAGGCTGAGGCACAACTAGCCGACCCTCCGCCATCCCATACACCGTATCATGCTCCCTGGATCTCAGGAGGTCCATCAGAGTCCCCACTCTTATTCTAAAGGTCAGCAGGCTCACTTGCAGGGGCCCAACCACCCTGCCTCCTTTCCTCGCCCACACTTGCTTGCGCTCCCATAACCAACACGCGCCATCTTGCCTTGAAGCTCCCTTTCTAATTATCCTCCAGCCTCTCCTCTCCCTACTGCTCTGCTGCTCCTTTTATATTGGTGAACACAATTGACTAATTAAGTGCCAACGAGGCAATCCGCCAGACGTGAATGGACAATCCGCAGTTTCTTGAGTTTAAAATGGCTGCTTTTAAGCCCAGTTTCCAATTCTTTCAGTGACTTGAGTTTCTGCATTTGCCTCAGCCATTTGTCCAGAATTGCCTACTCAGGGTGGATGTGTGCTAGTCAGGATAACAGTGTTGATTGAAGCTCCAGAAAACACCAGCCCTTATCATCCTTCCCCACTGGTCACTGGTAGAGTCCATAATCTACGGATGTGACATAAATGCAAAGCTTGGTAGGCTGGAGGAAAACATGAAAAAAAATCCTATGACAAGAATGAAACTTACTAGTCTGTTTTATATTAAGTGACACCGTCAGGGGCCAGGGGTGCACCTCCTTTATGATCATAATCACTATCAGGAGCATGCCTCCTTGTTACTGAGTCCAGAGCATCGTATAATGTGTCATGGTTCGATTTTTTTGGAATGTAATTACCCACCTGACTATATAAACAAAGATGCATATTTTTTCTTTTCTTGAAACACTTTTCAGTGTGATCAGTGGTTCTGCACTAGCATACTGCTATTTTAAATTGGCAGTCCTTGTATGCAGTAGGCAACTTGCAAACTGACCCCAGCTCAGCAGAACATCAAGCCAAACCTCAACTTGAAGGCAAGTTAATGCATATACCGTATGAAAGAAATGCAATGCTTAAAGCAGTAGTCACTATTGTGCATCTGTTTACCCATTTACCAGCTCCTATGCTTATCCACCACAAGGCATATAACAATTCATTTGAAAACTCCATTAAAAGTAAACCATGTTAATCAACAGGCAACACATTGCCATGATTAGTGAGTCTAGTATGATCAGTGCGTGAGTGTGCCGTGGGGTGAACTGGCATGGTGCTGAGTGCTTTTGGGATATGCACCATGTCATTAGAATGCTCTGCTGGATAACAGCAATGCAGAAACTAGCGTGTAAGATGGAAGATAAGAAACCACAATGACCAACTCATTTACAGGGCATTGTGGAAGTGAAAGCACTAGATGTTTAGGTACAATGTCAATGTTATTTATATACTCAGCAAGAAAAGAAATGTCCCTTTTTCAGGACTGTGTATTTCAACAATAATGTTTTAAAAATCCAAATAACTTTACAGATCTTCATTGTAAAGGGTTTAAACAATGTTGTCCATGCATGTTCAATTAACCATAATCAATTAATTAACATGCACCTGTGGAATGGTCATTAAGACCTTAACAGCTTACAGAAAGTAGGCATTTAAGGTCACAGTTCTAAAAACGCAGGACACTAAAGAGACTTGTCTACCGACTGTGAAGAACACCCAAAGAAAGATGCCCAGGGTCCCTGGCATGCTGCAGGGAGGCATGAGGACTGCTGATGTGGCTAGGGCAATAAATTGCCATGTCCGCACTGTGAGACGCCCAAGACAGCGCTACAGGGAGACAGGAAGGACAGCTGATCATCCTCGCAGTGGAAGACCACGTGTAACAACACCTGCACAGGATCGGTACATCCGAATATCTCACCTGCGTGACGGGTACAGGATGGCCACAACAGCTGCCCGAGTCACACCAGGAACACACAATCCCTCCATCAGTGCTCAGAATGTCTGCAATAGGCTGAGAGAGGCTGGACTGAGGGCTTGTAGGCCTGTTGTAAGGCAGGTCCTTACCAGACATCACCAGCAACAATGCCGCCTATTGGCACAAACCCACCTTCGCTGGACCAGACAGGAGTGGCAAAAAGTGCTCTTCACTGATGAGTCACGGTTTTGTCTCACCAGGGGTGATGGACGGATTTGTGTTTATCGTCGAAGGAATGAGCGTTACACCGAGGCCTGTACCCTGGAGCGGGATCGATTTGGATCGAGGGCTAGGGCCATTCCCCCCAGGAATGTCCAGGAACTTGCAGGTGCCTTGGTGGAAGAGTGGGGTAACATCTCACAGCAAGAACTGACAAATCTGGTCCAGTCCATGAGGAGGAGATGCACTGCAGTACTTCAAGCAGCTGGTGGCCACACCAGATACTGACTGGTACTTTTGATTTTGAGACTCCCTTCATTCAGGGACACCTTGTGAAACATTTTTAGTTTATGTCTTATGGTGTTGACTCTTTTAGTGTTCATACAAATATTTACACATTAAGTTTACTGAAAGTAAAAACAGTTGAAAGTCAGAGGACGTTTCTTTTTTTGCTGAGTATATAGCACATTTTAAACAACATGTCCTTTCATGAGAACCCTAAATACAAAGAGGACTGTTTCATTTGTGTTAGGTAGAATTCCCAGAGGGGACTGGAAGGTCTCATGGTCTGGAACTCCTGCAGATTTAATTTTTTTTTTCTCCAGCCGTCTAGAGTTTTTCTTGTTTTGTTTTTTCTGTCCTCCCTGGCCATCGGACCTTACTCTTATTCTATGTTAATTAGTGTTGTCTCTTTTTTTTTCTCTTTTCTTCATCTTGTAAAGCACTTTGAACTACATTATTTGTATGAAAATGTGCTATAGAAATAAATGTTGTTGTAGGAATGCTGTGGCCAAAGTGCTTTACAATAATAGAATAAAAGAAAAGCATACAATAAACATGAATAACATAAATAGAAATAAAATAAATAATAAATAGAAGTAATGTTACATAATCACAATGAGGAAACCATCAGTATTACTGAAGGTCACGGAATGCAAGTGAATAGAAATGAGTCTTTAATCTCGTTTTGAATTGTAGACGACTCCTTTATGTGACGAGGTAAAGAGTCGAGGAGCAGCAGCTGTTAAAGCCCTGTCTCTCCCCCTTAGTCTTACACTTGGTACGAGGGACAACAAGAGACAACTGACCAGAAGAACTAAGCACTCTGGATGGCTGGTGTAAAAACACAATTCGGATAAATAGGCAGGAGCGAGCACATGTAAAGATTTAAAAACTAGCAACAAAATTTTAAAATCAATTTGAAAACTGACAGGCAGCCCAGTGTAAAGAAGCTAATATTGGAGAAACACATTCAGACTTTCTTGCCCCAACCAGAAAGTAAGCAGCAGCATTCTGGACCAACAGTAACCTGCGTGTCAGGGATTTGCTAATCTCAGAATACAGCGAGTTACAGTAATCGAGGCGAGAGAAGATAAAAGCATGAGTAGCTTTCTCAAGATACCTAGAAGATAAAAAAGGCTTGATCTTACCTAATAGACAAAGCTGAAAAAGGCAACTCTTGACTACTGAATTAACTTGTTCCTCAATAGAGAGGTTACTGTCAAAGATAACACCAAGATTGCAGACTTGAGGTTTGCAAAAGACAGAGGAAGAACCGAAAAGTCCAAGACCAATTTGGGCTTTAGCTGATGGATCATCCAGGATAGGATCTTAGTTCAGAAAGTCAGTTGTGCAGTTGATTTATTGCAGAGTTGCAGACAGGAATATAAACCTGAGTATCAACAGCATAGCAGTGAAAAGAAATGTTAAATTTCCTAAAAATAGCTCCAATAGGGTGCAGGTATATAGAGAACTAAATAGGAACAAAATGGATCCCTGAGGAACACCACATCTAAGAGGATCAGTAGACGAAAAAGAGGAATTTAAAGTCACTGAAAAGTGTCTACCAGTTAAGAGCAGCCCTTTTAAGCCCAACAAGATGTTCAAGTCGCAACAGCAATATCTCATGGTCAATTGTGTCAGAGGCAACGCACTGAAGTTCTGTAAAGTCCATCCATTTAATTTGTAACCTGCCAGTTCAGTTAAGAGTCATAACGGAGGACGTGTCGCTGTGTGCAAGTCCATCTCTGGATTGCCGGACAACTCGTATGCACGCTCGCATTCACACATATGGATCCTAGTTGAAGTCCTTGGTTAGCCTAACATGTGTCTTTAGTATGTGGGAGGAAAACCCACAGAGAAACTGTACAAACTTCAAACTGTGGAATATGGACCTGTGGGGGAAAACACTAACCACTGTGCTACCAAGCTACAATATTGTAAAGTCCCAGTTTTTAAAGTGCAACTAAACACGTTGTAAAGTTTTTTGAAGATGTTAGTTTAGGATTTAGATAAACTGCACTTAAATGTGTGATATAACCAAAAGAAACAAGGTGCAAATTACTACCATTGTGTTAGTTCATCAGCTATTACCTATATACTCACGTATAAGTTATGTCTTGAAACCCGAAAAATCGATCATAAAATCAGACACCAACTTATACGCCCGTTCAAAAATGCGACAATTTTTTTTTTTTTTAACCATCTTCTTGCCTCCTCCAATCTCCTGTCATGCCTCATTGGTCGGTTAATGGCTTCCAGCACAGATCGAGTGAAACTTGACAGATATTCCTGAACTGTCGGCCAGTTTCCTGAGAGGTGACAACAGGTAGCCAATAAAATATAAACTGATGAAAAATCAAAAAGGTTCTTTAGTGCAAATACATAGCATTGACCGTCTGGGAAAAGATCTAAAATAGACATCGCATTTATTAGTTTCAAGATTTAATATGTTTACATAACATATTTAATATTTTACAAAATAACGGCTTGGTGATAATAATTATTAATACATGTGAGTCGTCATTTAGCTGGTTTGGCGACATTTCTTACTTGAGCAAATTAGTCCTAATTATCCAGTTTCTGTGAAATGTTGTGAATGCATTGGTCAGACCTGCTTTAAACGGACGCCAGTTTGCCAGTCAAATTTTTTTTTATAAATCCCAAGTTTTGTGTGGAAAGTTGCACATGCACATTTGAGACCTCATGTTGTGTGTATTCAAGTTTTATAAATCTGACCATTCAGTCACAAAGTGCTTTGCACCTCTATTCTTTCATTTTTTTTTCCTTGTTTATTTAATGAGCTACAAGTTGATCTTCAAAAAGCATTAACAGCCTGTTATTCTAAAAGGGTCTGCATTAGGTGTAAATCCAAATAAAGGCATGCTAATTTGTTAACAAAATTAAAATCTGCCCTGCTGTACTGGCATTAATATCTCCTCATAAGGGTGTGATAAACTCCATGCATATGGAAAAATTGTGGTTTGCAGATTTTACTTCCCAGGCTTCATTTCAGGATGCACCTTTGCCTTTTCCATTATGTACTGTTTTTCTGTTTTGTTTTTGAATATTCCACAAAGATTCTGTGTTCCTTAACATAATTTAAGGATGAATCACAAGACTAAATTATAAAGAGGACTTATTTTCATTCTCGGCTTCAGCCACAGGTCCTATTGTATCTGTAGGTAAACTTTCCATTTCAGGCATTCCACTAAAGACTAACTGTGTCGTCTTTAATGTTTGGGACAAAGACACGTTTTTTCCTTGATTTTTTTTCCCCTCTGCTCCACAGTTTAAAATTGCAAATCAAACAATTCAGACCTGATTAAAGTGCACATTAACCCAAGAGTTTGTCAGTGCTAAACAACTGCAAATTCTTCAGTGGCCAAGCCTGTCGCTCAATTTCAATCCAATTGAGACGCCTTCCATATGCTGAAGAAAAATTTTAGGGGACAAGCCCCCCAAAACAGACGGGAACTGGAAATGGCTACATTAGAATTTTGGCAGAGTACGTATAACTAGAGGAAATCCTCAGCACCGGGTGATGTCCATGTGTCGCAGGCTTCAAGCAGGCATTGCATGCAAGGGACATGCAACAAGGTCCTAAATGTGACCGCTTTAATAGACCCGCCATCGCTGTGTCTTAAAAATGAATGGGGAACCATTTAGAACGGTGATTCCCAAGGGGGGTTAGAATTTGGGTACGTTAAACAGTTTATAAAATGAAAAAACAGGAATTCACTGTTAAAAATAATAGAAAAAAAATAAACAAATAATTTTTATTTTTTACAGAGACATTTATATAAACATCGAAGGGATGGTGAAGAACCTTTTAATTTATGACTAGCAGACCACGTGCGCTTCGCTGCAGTCACTGTAGTTGGAATAATTATGTATCTGCATACGACTTATAGAGCTTCTTTATATACAACATTTTTGGTTTGTCCTCCTGGAGCCAAAATATTAAAATTTTCTCTGTGACTAATTCGTGAACATGCTACATAAAAAATAGAAACGGGAAAAACGGCAACACCGCCGGGAACAACAGTAAATGAGATAAAGTAAAAGACTACCAAACACTAAAGTACAAAAACGAAGTAGAAAGTAACAGTAAACCGCAACACCGCCAGGAACGCCGGCACACCGCGTCTACTAAACACTAAGAAACACTAAGTAGAAACACTAAAGGAAAAAATACTATTCAGTAAGTACTGCGTCTAGTAAAGAGTAAATTGGTAAAGGAGAGAGGACTAAACACTAAGGAAAAAGAACGGTAACACCACGTCAGCTGCGGAGCTCAGCTCGGAGCGAAATGAAGTGAATGAAATGACGTGAATGGGAGGGGAGATGATCACGTGACTCCCCCACCCGCCATAACTCTCAGTCCCTCCACAAACACAGTCTCTTGGATCCCAACACACCTTTATATAAATCAGTAAAGGAGAGAGGACTAAACAGTAAGGAAAAAGAACGACAAGACCGCATCAGCTGCAGAGCTCAGCTCGGAGCGAAATGAAGTGAATGAAATGAGGTGAATGGGAGGGGAGATGATCACGTGATTCCCCCACCCGCCTTAACTCTCCGTCCCTCCACAAACACAATCTCTCAGATCCCAACTCTCCTTTATATGTATAGATTTTACAACCAGCTTGGGTTTTTCTACTTAGAAAAAATTTTTTACCATTAAAACAATATGAGTTGTAACAATGATTATAAAATTTTGCAGTCAGTCGGTCAATATCCAACCCACCATATCCTAAGAAAGGGTCGCAGGGGTCTGCTGGAGCCAATCCCAGCCAACACAGGGCGAGAGGCAGGAAGTTTGCAATATAACAAAAATATAAAATGATCAAACTATTACAGAAAAAAATGTCATTAAAGTTATTTTATATTTATGAATATCACATCTCCTCTTATACATTTTCAAAACTGTGTTTGCTGTATTTTCATATTACTTCATATTATATATTTTGTTTTAACAATTTCTTAGTGCTTTCTTTGTCATTACTCCAACTATCCTTTCCCTCTTTTGTTTCCATGTTCTTTGGAAGCTTATTTAGATCAAATTAATGACATTATGGGCTTCCTCCATGTGAGTAAGAGTTCACTTTTTGAATAGGTAATAATAAGGTATATGTTACTGTGGGGGACATTATGATTTCAGAGAGGCCTAGGTGGGGCATGGCCAGAAAAAGGTTGGGAACCACTGATGTGGAAAAAGTGTTGTCATTTCTACATACTGTGACGGAAATGTCTTCAAATCTCCTTAAATGAAAGTCTGCAATGTGCACTTTAATCACGTCTGAATTGCTTGATTTGTAATTTTAAACTGTGGAGCAGAGGGGGAAATTAAAATGTATCTTTGTCCAAAACATTATGGAGGGCAGTGTATGTTTACAGCTCAATTTTGCCTTTATCCAAAGCAGAAGTATTTCCTTGTTTTTGTTACCAATACCTCATGCTTTCTTGTTTTGGTTAGAATTTGTTCAAACAAACATTGTTTAGTACAAACATTCAGGCTATTTTCTTTACTGTTAGACATTTGCAATGTGACATGCAGAAACAATAGTTTGCTGTGTTAAAAAATATTTTCATATAGCGAAAGGATAATAGGTCAGTTTTCTTAACTATTATACAGGGTGGGGCATAAAGATCTCCCATATTTTGAAGGGGTATAAAAAAATGAACAAAGCCATCTAAAAAAATTGTATATATTTCTGAAAAGTACATAAAGAACAGTTTTGTTTTAATAGGTTTTAAAAATCATAGACAAATGGCAGCCATTGCTAAAGACGTTCCCGGAAGTTCTCCTTCACTCTCCAGGTCATCTCCGGTGGAATGCCGTCGATTTCCTGTCTGATCCTTCCCTTCAAATCCTGAAGAAATCGAGGATGATGTTTGAAAACCTTTTCCTTTAGGTATTCCCGAAAGGGAAAAGTCACATGGACTTAAATCTGGTGACCGTGCCGGCCATCCCACGTCTCCCCTTAAAGAGATCAAATGCCCAGGGAACATTTCCCTCAAAACTCCGAGCGAACGTCGTGCTGTGTGAGCTGTGGCCCCGTCCTGTTGAAACCACACATGTTCTGTCCTAGGTCTTTCAGGTGATTTTCTTTTCAGTGTGGACCCAGTTGCCCAAAGGTTAGAAATCCGTAGCAAAATCGTTTTCGATCTGGTACAGATGCATTTCGACCGAGAGCGAAGCGTGTACGGAACACACCCGGCGTAGCTATCACAGAACAGTCGTTCTCATAATACACTTGAACAACAAAGCCCCAATGTTCACTGGTCCAACTCATGATGGGTACTGAAAATGGTCGAGCCTAACCTGCCGAATGAGACCTACCCCACCTCTCTACCCCATTACAGCCTGCACAGTTCTCCCTCGAATTGTTGGAGATCTTTATGCCCCTCCCTGTATATCTAAATAATAATTATTAGCACCATGGTAATTTTTTCAAGTTTGATTTTTTTTTTCTTTAATTAGTAAAAATATCTTTTTCATTTACCTGGTGACATGTTAGTTTGTATTCCTATCCCGTAATATAACAGCATGAGCAGCACTGATGAAAGGAAGCAATAATCTAGATAGCTTTTTTCTTTGCACTGTGCTAAGTGGCTTAATGGCTGGGTGGGTAAATATGTAATCTGGAGACTTCTAACAAAATAGTGCGTGTTAAAGTTGTCTGTGAAGGGCTACCTGTTTAAACGCGGCTGCCAGTCGTGAACTGGGCCCTTCGTCGCACAGCATTATGATTTTTTATAAGGGAAACAAAATTAAAAAAGAAAACCCTTAGATATTGATTCGATAGGAACGGCCTACTCTGAATCACTGTCTGAATCGTAATTATGTGGTGGTGTAGGAGCATTTCTGCTTCTGTCCGTTCACAGTGCGTCTCGTTTTCACGACGCTGTTGTTTCCTCTCACAATCTCTTCTCAACCTTTCTCCAATCTCGCAGGTTGCTCTGTGGCAATCCAAAGAGTAAGGCAATATACACGGAGCAATGGTTATAAAAGGGGGACACATAGGTATCCAGGCTCTTTAAAGCATAAATAGGAATCACTTCACTGACATGTGAGTATTCCACGGTACAACTGTGAGACGCGCAGCACTCGCCGGCTACAATATAACAATAATAATTTCTGGAACGTGCCGTTACGTTGTCATTCATTTTACCCACTGTCTTTCTTTCGTTCATATGTTACGTTGGCACGTACCTTTTATCTTCGGCAATCTCATTCTCTAACCGCGCCTCAGGAGCTAACCAGCGTAACACTGTCCACCACCCCTTTCATTATTCCGGCACATTGTTGACATCCGTGAGTAACAACAACGTACTAAACTGGAAGGTGGTCTACGCATGCGTGGAATTTGCAGACAAACAAAGATCGAGATCTAAATGAAGATCTCTTTAGTTAATTTAAAGCACAACAATTTGTTTAGTTTGAATGTCTGTGTTTTGAGGTGTGACTGGAGTACTACAGTCTTCAGTAGTATAAGCCTGGAGGAGATTATTAATGCAATGCCTATGTTTTAGCTGTCTCTCTACTGCCATCTAGTGCTGCTTCTTCTAATTCATTCGCGGACAAACAAAGATCAAGATCCAAATGAAGATTATATATAGAGATGGCCACTGAGTAGAAAAGCCACATTAGCAAACAGCTGCAGGCAGGTTATTCATGTTTTATTTATTTTTGTGTAAATTGGTCTTTTACATGGTCCATGCTTTCCACCGTTGAATGGTATTTTGTTTTCAACCACCACCACCACCACCTGATCAAGACACTGTGCAGCCCCCTGTGATGCTCAGGTAAAGGGTGCCCCAGTTATCCAAGAGACCCTATGCTAGACCCTCAATTTTGACTTCTGTATCAGTACCATCTTTCAAACTTCAGTGCCGGTATCAAAATGGTTTAGAAGCAAATAGATAACTGCAAAACTTCCTGTCTTACTCCAGCCTGCCTGGTATTGCTGCACAATGGCATAGCTAGGAGGGGGTGGTCTGCCCCGGGGGGCACATTTTTGCAGGGCATTATTGGCCAAAAGGCTGAGTACAATTCATGTGTAAGCAGCAGGGTTTGGAGAAATATCACTCATAAATGAAAAAGTCAAAAGATTTTTTTTTTTTTTTATCCACAGATGCTTCAAAAATACATTTCAGCCTGTCCTTCTGTGACGGCAGCAGACACAGCAGTTGAAATTTATGAGGCAATAACAAAAATAGACATTACAACGATAATAATTTCTTGGAACAACTAATTTATAATGTATTTTCGTTATCAATCCGAATGCGTTCTTGCTCTGTGCA
>NW_024382695.1:0-6313 GCF_016835505.1 Polypterus senegalus
GATATATTTTTTCAAATGTGATCGCGCAATTCAGATAGAGTTGACGCAAGACTACAGCCTGCATGCCTCAATAAGTCATCCTCCCTCGCTCTTACTTTTTACCGCTCATCTAATGAATACACTGAGTATGGCTTTACCAAAACAATCATTGATGGCGAATAAAGTATCCATTATTCGAGTATGTAGATCGGGATATATATACACATATATATATACCCGTATCAGAGCGAGAAGTAGTGTGTTAAAAAAGCTAGAAAAAGAAAAGGGAACATTTTAAAAAATAACGTAACATGACTGTCAATATACAGTATTTGTTTTGTGAGTGTTACTGAGTGTTGCTGTCATCAAGGATTTGATTATCATTATTTCTTTCAATCAGGTTCGTATTTGTAGGATGTGTTGTGTTCAAGTTACATTCCGTGTTTGTCAATCGTTGTAAAGATGACAGGTTTCATTCATCGATTTGTTTCTTACTGCATCAATAAACAGCTCGTCTTCTTCTTTATCTGAGACCTGACACACTGCATGCACGGGGTTTTTTTTACACTGTCTTCCTTTAGCGGGACATTGACTTTTTCCAACGTGTGCTTTGTTTCCGCAGTAGTTGGATTTATGAATATGCTTGTAAGTATCAGATCATATTTTTTGCTACCTTTTCAATTGTGTAATTCGGTTTTTGTTCAGCGCTCTTTGGAACTGTTGCTTTTTATCTGTGCACTGCGTCAGTTCACGTGAGCCACTCGGTGTACATGCATCGAAGGTTCCCAGCTGTGCTGGTGCCATCTCGTGCTATGTCCATGGCTGTATTTAATGTTACCTTAGTCCTGGCACTTAAAACTTTCTCGCAGTTTCGCTTGAGTTTGTGCCAAACACCACCCTGACCATCTCATCTTCCTCTCCATAAGCACAGTCCTTCACCCGTGAATATTTACCCGTGGCAGTTTGCTATTGGATTGCCGCTGACGGACGGCCTTATATGGGCAGGCACTAAATTACAAACGCCAGCGCAGCCTGTCTATGAACTTAATTTAAAGTGTAGGTTTACATCGTGCTTTGTTTCCGAAGTAGCAGAACTCATGAATATGGTTGTATATGTCACTCGCTCGCTTCTTATTGTTTCGCTGCCTTCTCAATTATATAATGCATGTTTTCTTCAGTGCTTTTTTGAGGTCTTCCTGGTTTTCTATGTACTGCGTGATTACGTGGGAGGCGTGATGATGTCACACGAAACTCCGCCCCCACGGCGTTGAAGCTCATCTCGATTACAGTAAATGGAGAAAAACTGCTTCCAGTTATGACCATTACGCGTAGAATTTCGATATAAAACCTGCCCAACTTTTGTAAAGGAAGCTGTAAGGAATGAACCTGCCAAATTTCAGCCTTCCACCCACACGGGAAGTTGGAGAATTAGTGATGAGTCAGTGAGTGAGTGAGTGAGTGAGGGCTTTGCCTTTTATTAGTATAGATGACAGCAACACTCATCACTCACAACAGTGACAAAACAATTACATTGACAATCATGTTACGTTATTTTCAGAATGTTTCCTTTTCTTTTTCATTACTTCTTTAACACACTACTTCTCCACTGCGAAGCGCGGGTATTTTGCTAGTATATATATATATATACACATACATATATATCTACATATATATATACTGTATATAGCAAAATCCCCGCACTTCGCAGTGACGAAGAACTGCTTTTCAATTTTTATTAAAAAGAAAAGAAAAACTTTTTAAACTGAGGGAAAATATACCAATAACTATCTGTTAAGGATCTCTTTGTATACCACGTTGTCAGTTCAGCAGTCCGGTTGTAATATGACCAAGCTGTGCACTGAGATTACTTTTGAGAATGCAACATATAGTTTTGTCCAGGAGGAAAGCAATGTTACCTCAAATCAATGGCAACCTTTTTCTAGGGTGTGTCCCTGAGACTTATTTAATTGTCATCGCGAAGCAGAGCCTTACTGGAAATTTGAGGCATTTGAATTGAAATGGGAGATCAGAGGGTATAATGGTGATGCCAGGAATACATTCAGAGTGTGGCACTCTGCTGTTTTTTTGTGTAGCTGCCTTCACACAGCTTCTCCGCTGCTTTATAAACAAACGGCATATAAGGCCATCGTTTCTCCTTGCTTTGCGGTTCTGTACTGTTTTATTGTTCGTTTATTACGATTCTTATAGTTATTGTGTAGCTATTCGAGACTTACTTTACTGTTCAGGTACCCATTTCCTTTATTTAATCCGCGGCTTGTACGTTCATTTATTACGATTATAGTTATTTATTTATTCCCTTCTTTAGCTGACTGCCTGCTCATATAAGACGCTCCGCTGTTTTTTTGTGAAACAGCCTTTACACAGCTTCTCCGCTGTTTTATAAACGAATGACATATAAAGCCATCACCTTGTCAATTGTGTAATGTGTTTTTTGAACTGGTTTGATGCATGGAAGTGATCACTCGTACTGCGTTCAGTCAGTTCACGTGAGCTGCTCTCTTGTGTGATGTTGTGATGTCCACGGCGTTATTTAATGTTAGCTAAGACCCGGCACTTAAAAGTTTCTCGGTACAGCAATTTTAACTCCGTTACAAAGTGATCCAAAGTCTCGTTTATACCTCGTGTCTTCTCATTAAACTTGTATCTCGCGAATAAAGTATTCGGCGTTTTTCTTCAGCGCTCTTTGGGAGCTCTTCCTTCTTTTCTACGTACTGCGGTCACAGTCAGTTCACGTGATTACGTGGGAGGCGTGATGATGTCACACGCAGCACCGCCCCCCCATGGCCGTTGAGCTAACGTCCATTACAGTATATGGAGAAAAATAGGTTCCAGTTATGACCATTACGCGTAGAATTTTGAAATGAAACCTGCCCAACTTTTGTAAGGAAGCTGTAAGGAATGAGCCTGCCAAATTTCAGCCTTCTACCTACACGGGAAGTTGGAGAATTAGTGATGAGTCAGTGAGTCAGTGAGTGAGTGAGTCAGTGAGGGCTTTGCCTTTTATTAGTATAGATCATATAAATAATTACTAAACCCCATGCAATAAGGTCCTTCTCTAATCTGTCTTTTTCAGTCCTTCTTTTACCATCAGTAATTTCCTTTTTGTTTTACTATGCAAGTAACAATATACAATCTTATAACTTTATGTTTAACACTAACACCACACCACTAATCTGAAAAAACTTTCCAAGCATCATCACCAAACATTTTCTGAAAAAGTTTTGTCCAATGGTTTAAGGAATTACTCAGATTGGTCTGAAACAGCATGGGATAGGATCTTGTATTTATTTTAGGTACTCCATAAAGGAATGGAAGCACAAAGAACAAACAACATTGTCCTTGGATATAAGAGGGTAAGCAACCCAGCAAACAGCAGGGGCATGGAACCCTTTCTTCAGGGGAAGAGTAGGGTTTTGTACCGTGTTAGCCATTATGGATGCAATGAGAACTCAAGCAAAATGACACCTTTCATTGGCTAACTGAACAGATTACAATATGCAAACTATTGAGGCAACTCAGGTCCCTTCTTCAGGCAAATTGTAGTACAGAATTGGAGTGTCATGAGTTTATATAGACAATTGGAAAAAACAAAACCTTTAAGTGGGTCATCTTAAATTTTAAAAGTTAGCAGACCTCTCCAGCCTAAGATTCATTTAGCAGGAGTGGAGAAATATGTATAGTTAAGATTATTTGATTAGAAAACTGTCAAACAAAATTTTTAAAAGTTTTTGATGAGTTTTCTGGGTCAAACTGTCTGGATTAGTCAGAGCGATGTAAATAGTCATCATATCTGCTCATAAAACTCTTGTTTCTGTTTAAGCCATGTTATAATGTGTTACATTTTAGCATCAGTTTAACATCCCACTCTTTTCTCTCCTGCTGTGTCATGAAGTTGCCCATAAGCACTATGACTTTGAAGTCCTTCTTACAGTGTTGATAGCTGTTACAGGAACATTTCAATTGCCATGCTTAATGTGAAACCTGTGTAAATTCCTTCTTTGGCAGAGTGTTTGTCCAGTTTCTCCCACTTAGAGTGCAGTATTGGGACATTTCATACAAATAATTAGGTTACCACAGCAGATGATCTACAGGAAAATGATCCCTGTGTGTGACGTTCTTGTGATATAACTATCTGTATTATCTGTATTATAAATGTGAGCACACGTTTTTCATCTTTTCTCTAGGTAGGGAGATGTACAGTACCACATAATGTTGGTTCACTCAGGGAGCTTTGGACAATTAGTCGCTGCAGGTTTGGTCTGTAGGCCAGGAGGGGAGATTCTGGGAATATATCTCTCAGTGTTTCATCAATATTGGTATCGGCTGAAATTCTTTTATCATTTTTCAAAGTGCTTCAAGATATGGGTTATAAGTGACAATAAGGGGGGCATGGTTCTTGTTGTCTTTGTTTATACAGTATATGCCAGAAGGTTGTCTCTGGCTATGGCAGTAGCTCCTCTTACTTGAGTTTTGGGAGTATAACCTTGTCTAATGAAATCTTGTCTAAGCTCTTGTAGTTGTTTATCCCAGTCTGTCGGATCTGAGCAAATGCAATAGTAACATATTGCTTGGCTGAAAATGATGGAGTGCCTTATATATTTCGGGTGGAAACTATTACTTCTCAGGTATGTCGTCTGTCTGTCTGTCTGTTGGTTTTCCAAAAATACAGGTCACAAGAGTGTTATCTCAGTGGTGTCAAGGATGCTGATTTCTGTTTTTGAGTAATCAAGCTTCAGCTTTATGTTGGGGTGGAAAGAACTTTATTAGTTATGAAAATGGAGGAGGTCCTTCTCACTAGAGATCCAGATTATAAAGATATCATCTATGTAACGGAGATATATTGGTTTTAAACAAAACAGAGAAAAAACAGAGAAGGAGTGTTTAAGGACAGTAAGGTAGGAGTTTGCAGGTCCTCCTGACTGAGAGGTCATAGCACATGGCCAATAGATAACGCAAGGCTTTCATTCCAGGGAGAGTTGGAAAGGGAGTGGTAGAAGCCTAGTATTTTCCAATCAATCCGCTGGTAGAACTGATTCTGGTAGCATTGATTCTGATAGGCAACAGGCAGCCAAGGATAGAGCACAAAATGCACAAATTCTGTAAAGGCAAATGATGGATTCCAGGGCTTGGCCAGCATATATGGTCAAAGGTGAATTAAGTCTGAATTCTGTAGGGCAAAAGATTAAATGATAAGAGGAACAGAAGCCCAGGTTGAAGAGGAAGAGAGACAGAAAGAGAAAGATGGAAAATGTGAAATTGTGTTGGTGATCCTACTTTAATGAGCATGAAAAATAAGCTGTCCCACCAAATAGACAGAGATTAACAGCCATTATTGGTAGGTCCAAGGGGACTGCAGGGTCAATGTTTGTGTTTTCAGGTCTGCTCTGAAGAAATTCAACAACACCACCCAAGGCAGAAATAACATGGATGTCTTCATGCAAAGATTGTCACAAAATAGCAGAGACCATAGAAAAACATGACACCAGAATAAGGCTAAAAATAAAAAAAAATAAAATTCCAGCAAGAGCAGGTGGCAGCTGGGGCACTATGGCTATCTCTGTGGATGTTTCTGTGTTCTCTGAGTGCAGAGCACTATATGTTTTTCCATTTAAATTTCACCAACATTTTCAGAAACTTTTTTGAATTTTAAATGAATAATACTTTTTATTATTGTGGCTGATGATCTCTTCACTTGTAGCTTTGCAGGGCCAGATGTGATTCTCAACTGAGAACATTTGTCAGGGGCTAAGCCATTAAAAAGTGCCTTGAATAGCAGCGAAATCCTATTCTGCAAAGGCTACACCCACAGGGCTTCTTCCCAAAACACCCGCTATCAATTCCTCCAGTCCATGCATTTTAAATCACTGCCAGGGTTTCAAGGAGAAAGCAAAAAATACTAAACAAAAGACTTGAAGCTGAGATTAAATAAAAAGCTTAACTTTCTATTATTCATTCATGAGCTCAGTAGCACAAGGGAACTGAAGCTTAATAAGTAATATGTAATGAACTTTGCAACAGTGGAAACAGACACACACATACACAGACCACCGCAGATACTAGGCTCCACATATTTAAGAAGTGCCTCTGTCTGCTGTGATATCTTTCTGTCATTTTAACTATTGCTTCACTACATGACATAACAGCACACTGAGTTTTGATAAGCATTGTGGACTATGGATACACAACGTGTTAAAATACAGTGGCTGTTTTGTCATGGCAGGTTTGCATTTCCAAACAGACAGTACAGTAATCCCTCGCTATATCGCGCTTTGACTTTTCGCGGTTTCGCTCTATCGCGGATTTTATATGAAAG
>NW_024382696.1:0-27368 GCF_016835505.1 Polypterus senegalus
CAAGTATAAATATAAAGATTCTAAATTTGCAGAGAGTTGGAATATCATACATTTACAATAATGTGTTCTGTGTGGTGATCTATTGCTGCCTGCCGCTGATGTCTGGTCCAAGAAGCTCGTACCGCTTAAAACTGGGATGACATTTATGACGGTCTGCTTTTATAATAAAATAAACTAAAAGGTTAAAATGGACATTTCGAGACTAAAGCCAAAATTTCCACTTTAATCACAAAATAAACGTTTTCACCATGTCCTTAATTGTGTTAATTAAGTGTCATTACGATTTGGAATATGCAACGCTTGAATTGAAAAAGCACCACATATGCACCTGTATGTCGGCATTGTAACTTCACCACATCGAACCACTCATCAAACATCGAAGTACGCACATCAATCTCGTAGGATCTGCAAAGCGGCTTTCTGTCACACGTAGAGAGTAAACGGTGAATCTGACATCACGTTCCAACTTTTAGCACACTTCGTCCCCCGATTCTTTGCTGGAACTGCAACTTGCGCATGTGTCACGTTAATTTCTGAGGACCTGCTGAAATGAATGCTGGGAACGCATGGCAGCGATGATGCGGGCGTGTACGCGTTATGAGCGTGAAGTATAAACCAGCCTTTAAATACGTCATGTCAGTAATTAAAGGATCTACAAGGCCATTTGATACCCTGAGTCAGACATGTGAGGACGTTGTCTGCCGTTGTCATTTTCTGGAGTCAAGTAAGATACTGAAATACACAAATGATTTTGTTGAAATCAGGAAGAAGGCAACTTAACGGAATTATAAAACTGAGAAATTATATTTTTTGTATGTTACCTCAGCTGTTTTGTTTACGTGACAGATTATTTTCTTTAATAAAACTAGTAAGCTCCGCCCCCTTCTCACTTCGCTCGCCCAACCGCAGCTTTGGTTCGTGTGACGCTTCAAACATTTAAAAGCATGTACAGCACCTGTCCTTTTGTTTCACTGCCTTGTCTCTTCTCCCCCAGACATCCTCTTCTGCTGTGGTGGTCCCGCTCCCGAGGTGCGCCCCTATGAACGGGAAGATTTTCTATTCTTCTAATTGAGAGACAGAACTGTCCCCTCCGACTTCACATGGAGCTCGATTCACTCCTGAAAGAGACTTGTGTTTGTTAGAAGAGTCTGAATAACATTTGTCTCTAAAATCTCCTGTGTATCTGTGCTACTCTGTGACCCAAGCATGACCTCGTACATGGATTTCACTTTCACCAAACCACAAATCTTTTAATTCTCGCAGAGAGACCTCTTCATTGGGAAGACACACTACTTTTCCCTGATGGCAACACAAATTAGACGATCTACAAGTCTATGACTTAAAGTTTCAATCAGAACTATATATTCAATCTCTTTTTGCTGTTCTGTTATTTCACCGAGTAATAATTTCCATTTGTTTGTTTGAATGTGATCTTTACTATCATTTTTGTAGACTTTCAAGATGAACAAAGTCTCCATTTCGCGGATCTTGTTTCTGTCTCTATGGACTTTCAAAAAGTCTCTTCAGAAAGATCACGTCTTGTCTCTTATAATAGAGAGATGTTTCTTATGTTTATGTGTTTTGGTTTCTCCTGAGCCTTCGAGACCACCCAGCCATCCCTGTTAAGGGGTCAGCTCAGAGATGTGCAGGTGGGTGAGCCTGTGGTGTTCTGATGATGGACTATCTGTCAGGCAGACTGAAGGACTGTGTGAGCAACACTGGAGCAGCACAAGGAACAGGTCTGTCTGCTTTACTCTTCACTCTGCGCACCTCACACTGGAAAGAACACAATTTCTCTTTTCTTGTTTATCCAAAAATCACCCAAGGAGTGTCTCAGTGGGCTTTAACAGGCCCTGTTTTTGAGAGCCCCTACTCCAGATTCGCTAAGAACAGAGGAAAAAACAAGAAAATCAAGGTTGAATACACACACAATAGAGCTAATGTTCCAAAGCCCCAGTCCACCTAAACTGCATGTCTTTCGATTGTAGGAGGAAACCCACATGAACACAACAAGAACATGCAAACTCCACCAGGGACAAGTCACAGTCGAAAAATAAAAAGTATTTCTAATATAAGGACAACTGAAGATGTGCGTATTCAAGTGTATACAGACAGACGACATCAACAGACAACACCAAACATGAGTCTCTGTTACCTTCGTTGGTTCTTTCTCTTGCACTTACAGAAAGGCACATAACTTGTGATTTTATTCCTCAGAATTTATCCAAAATATTTCCCAGGAAACCTCATTCATTCAGAAACAACTTTTAAATGTTCTCGTCTCAGTTCTCCTTCAGTTCTTAGTTACTTATTAAGTTTCTTGAGTCAGCTGCGATGGCAGTTTGGTTTTCCTCACAGGTTGTCTACACTCCCTTACAGCTCCTCTGTGTGTGTGAGACGCTGCTCTGAACTGATTCAAGTCCACTTTAGTTTTCTTACTGAATTTCTGAAGAGACCCTCAAAACAGCTAAGCCTTCTCCTTCACATAGTTATGGTGATGTCAACTCCCAGAATTCACCTCTGGCTTTATCTTAACTACCGAGTCACAGTCAGAAGTTCTCAGACTCCGAGCAGGTGAACTCCTGACTTGGTTTATGGTCACTCAGGTGGAGGTGACACTTTGTCCAGATTGTTGTGTCCATGAAGAGCTTCTTCTGTCACACATATAAGAACAATCAGTTTGCTTTGTCTTTCTTCTAACAGATTCTTTTCTCTCTCTTGTCCTTTTCTCCTGTGACTGTAAATTGTTCTGCAGTTTAAAGTCTTTGAGGTTTCACACTTACTGGTTATCTTTTAGTGGCAAACAAATGTACAACTGCTGGTTGATTTCCTCCATCAGTTATTCTACAGATTTTATAGGTGGTCTCTCTTACTTGTGCACCTTGCTTTCCTTTATCAAGTCAGGACTGAATGAGACCCCCACAGTCACCTCCATTACAGGGCTCTTCAGCTCTTACCATCTGGCACTACGTTACCCTTTGGAGCAGAAGAGATCATTGAGCCTTTGTGATGGCCACAATAAGGGTCTTACTACAGGGCAGAAGATAATCCAGGGGCAGAGATCAGAGTTCTAGTGCTTACAAAGGGTTATAAAGGACGGAGTGGACTTGCTGCTGTAGGTGTCTTGGATGAACAGAAATCCAACCTTTTACTGCTAATTCCTGCTAAGTGTTGTCCATCAAGTTGAGTTTTGGCTCCTTCTTCTGTCACAAAGTGGTAAAGAGTGACATACTGAGACATCGCTGGGTGACATTTGCTGTGTTTGATCAGACTGATCAGATGAGACACAAAACTGTCAAGGAGAGTCCTGGTGAAGTGAACTGACATCTGAGCTGAAGGTACGAATCACTAAAAGAGGGCAGGAGGTGGCAGCTTAAGAGAAAGACTTCTGACCAAGCAGTGCCAGTCTGTCCTACAATTACATGTCTGCTTTCAGGGACATCTGAAGAGCTGATTTATGTAAATCAATCCAAATCAAGTGATAGCCAAACAACAGAAAACATAAAGAGATCAAAAATTAGATATCGATATTACTGACCTGATTCATATTAAACTGATAAATATCAGGCCACTTCATAGACTTCATTGTTGTTTAAGATGTTGGTTTCTAAACGTGTGTTCACCTGTGAGCCGAGCTCTTTTAATATTCCAGCGAGGACTCGGCCACATTTGTGTCCCTTACTGTGACCCAGCAGAGTCGATGTGACACTAGTCCTTTATTTGAAGAAACACCAAATGGTGGACTGAAGTTAAGTGTCTTTATCTGAACTTACTGTACATTGAGGTTGTGTAGTAGTGATGCGGGATTTGAAATTTGGCTCAGATGGTCAGACTTACACTTCTAGTAAGTTCTTTACACTCCTGCTGGACTTGTTAGGGTTTTACCAAATATGAAAGCTCAGAGTCTTTGTCATAATCATACATGTGGTGGGATTATCACTCAGGGATTTGACATTCAAAATGTCCTTACTGCTCTACTAAATAACATGATGTCTAATCACTAATGAAGAGCCTGATGAGTTATATCATTAAAAACAGAAAATCTACACAGGAATAGTATATTGACATTTCTGAGCTGAACTTATTGTAAGAATCGTAGACTTAACTCTGGAGTACAATACAGATTGACATGTGACAATAATGTGTCTCTTAAACAGCCCTGAGATCAGCCAAATGCAAACTCTGATTCTTTAAAAATGGACAAACACCACAAAGGCAGACGAGCAGCTAAGCACACTCAGCGTGTAAGTGTCAGCAGTACAGAGTGTGTCTATTGACGTGTCAGACCTTCTATTGAATTACATTTAGGATGACATTGTGTGCTCACTTACTACGCTTACATCAGCCAACTGTAATATCATCTTGTTAAGAACACCTCAGGAGGGTCGAATGTCAGACATTTCTATGTGTAGCCCACGTGGCGCTCGCACCCTGCCAGTGGACATTTCTAGACAGCAGGCTATAGTTGGCCTCCCACTGCCTTAGCATCTCAAAAGAGAAACTGATCAGAGCAGAAAGAAACTCAGCTGGCTGTGAGGAGAGAACTCAGTTGTTTGTGGGCCATCTTGGGGATCTCATCCTGAGCTGTTTCACGACTTGCACCAGTCTCACCAGGATGGACTCCAGCAGCCAATGCTCTGAATTTGAAACATCAGGTTTATAAGGTCCAGTAAAACCTCGATTATCAGTCAGGGGTCAGGACCGAGGCTGTGACGGATAAGAGAAAAGACGGATAACAGAGCAGCTACTTTAAAAATGACATACAGTAGATTAGTATAGTGAACAGTCGTAAAAAACTATATTAACAAAATGAATTGATTTATATAATATTGTAATGACCAGCGTAATAAGCAAATACAACTCAGAGGTCCTTGAGTTTTCTACTTTTTTCGTGGAGTCTTCGTCCCCTCACAAGCGGTGTCCTGTTTTACACTCCGTTATTTGGCTTACAGAGCTCACCTCCTAAACAATCAAAGAAAGCTTTCCCTACCGATCAGTTGATCTCCTGCCACTCTCGTTGTGTATTTCTGATCCCACAAACACTCCTGCTAATTGTCTCCTGACTCCCTGCTCCACACCTTCCCTTCTCTCCTCACTTCTCCTGTCCCTCACAGAACAGAAGCCCCTCAGCCAGTCCCATCACTTACAGCTTTACGCCCTTTCTGCCCCATACAGAGCATCCCAAGCTGCCTGCACGCCACAATATATTAATACAACCTGACATAACAGAATATATAAAGAAAATTACAATGCAGACAACCATTAACATTAATACAGAATAACGTTAACGTCACTGTTTCCATTTTCAACACATTTTTCAATTATTTCTGCATCCCACTTTGTATCGTTCACTGCTGGCCTTCCTACTCCATCATTGAAGCAATACTTGAAGAGCTGTTGCTGTTTCCGTAAACGTTTAATAAGTTCAAACAGCACACACATATGTTGATAGGCCATAACAATGTTTAGTAGTTTAGTTTAATTATAACAAAAGAGAAAAGCTACAAAACCGCTATTAAAGCTGAAGGTACGTAACGGACACTGAGATTTCAGTTGTTCCAATATGCAAAACTCACAGTAGTAATCGGGAGACGCTGGTGTGCAGAACGTTGGGTTTTTGTTATTTAGTCCTGACAGTTAATCAAGTGACAGATAATCGAGTTTTACTGTATATGAATAGATATCTCTGTCACATTAAATGTACAAATTCCTTAACTCACAGTTATTTAAACAGTTTCCATTAAACACTAAACATCACTCACCTGCTTTTCTTCTCTTTCTGTTTCCAGCTCGCCCATTTTATGCCCATTATGTTCAGTCACAACACACATCATGCAGATACAGGAATCATCAGTTTTACAGAATATCTCCAGACTTTTCTGATGTTTCTCACAGAGTTTCTCCTTCAGATTTCTATCAGGATCAACCAGCTTGTGGTGCTTCAGGGCGTCTCCTTCATAGTGAGGCTGCAGGTGAGTCTGACAGTAGGAGGCCGGGCAGGTGAGACAGGACTTCACCGCCCTGAACTTCTTACCAGTACAGAAGTCACACTCCACGTCTCCAGGGCCGACATAATTCTGAGGAGGAGGAGAACTGAGTGTCGTCTTCTTTAAATTCTTGATGACTTCATTCAGCAGATTATTTCTTCGCAGAGAAGGCCTCGTGGTGAAGTTCATTGAAGTACATTGAGGGCATCTGCACTCTTGGCTCTGATCCCAGTAGTCCGTGAGGCACTTAAGGCAGAAATTGTGACCACAGGGGAGAGCGACGGGGTCAGTCAGAGTGTCCAGACACACCGAGCAGGTGAACTCGTCCTGTGATACAAACAGCTGGGCTTCAGCCATCGTCAGTCTGAGGAGAGGCAGGCAGAGAGAATCAGTCAGAGAAACAAGGAAGTGACTTGTGAAGAAACGAAAGTGAAAGTTTGTCTGAGCTCATTGAGGAGGAGGAGGAGGAGATGATTTAAAGAGAAAGCTGAGAGCTGATAGAGAGAACATCTGAGGAGAAACTGAGGGTGAACAGTTAATGGGAGACAGGAGCTCAGGGAATGAAGACCACCAAGTGAAAGAAAAGATGACCTTTGACAGGAGGTCTGCTAAAGTGTCATTCACGTCAGTATTTCTTATTCATTTATTACACACTGAAGTCCACATCAGACTCCATATTAGTCCTCTTTATTAAACAAAGTATCCATCCCATAATAAGTTCTCATCTCCTGCTTTTCAATAATGAATTTTTGTGTTTTTCTTTGTCCATGCCAGGAATTTATCAGATTATTCAGTAAAGACCCCAACTGAAGCCCACTCAGTTTAAGAAACAGAATAATTTGATACATTAATAAACACAAGGATAGTAGAAATATGAAAACATCTTAAAAACTGAAACAGGCAGACAGACCGATAGACAGACAGACAGGTAACACACAGCAGGCGCTCGCCGCTCTCGGCTCCTTCACAGTTTTTTAGATTTTCTTGGTTTTTCAAGTCGTTTTATCTCAGGATTTGTGAGACGTAATCAAGTCTGTTGAACAGGCTCGTCTACTCCTGCACCCTACGATTAACACACACAGATCCGAGTCACACAATTGGGTATAAGTGATGCCCTGATGCCAGTCCCTCTGTAATAGCCCACCTCAGACTCATTCCACTTAAGTACATAAGAGTGACCCCTCCAGCCTATCACTTCTCAGTGCCCCACACTGGGACTCGCTGTCACCAGCACTAACAAATGTACAGATGTCTCTGAGACACATGAAGGCTCGTATAACATTTGTTTAATGCCAGTTTCCAACCAAGGGTGTCTTACTTCTGCCACCCTTTTTCTTCTGTAGCCAGCAGACACACCACATGCACTTCAGATCAGGTCATCTACCTCAACCTAAGCATATTCAGGCCTGGCCAGTACTTGGATTGGAGACCATCTAGGAAAAGCTTGGGTGTCTGCTGGAAGAGATGTTGGTGAGGCCAATAGGGGGCTTACCCGGTGGTCTGAATGTGGATCCCAATGTCCCACTGCAGTGATGAGGACACTGTGCTTTATAAATGGTGCTGTCCTTCGGATGAGACGTAAAATTGAAGTCCTGACTCTCTGTGGTTATTAATGATCCCTGTGTGTCCTCAATAAAGATGTCTTTGCTAAATTGCCCTCCAAGGCCTTGTCATTGTGTCCCCCTAATCGTCCCCTGTCTCTCATTAGCTAACCCTTTCTCTCACCACTTCACCATCTAATTGCTTATATGTGGTGAGCATACTGGCACAGAAATGGCTGCCATCACATCATCAGGTGGATGCTGCACATTACCGGTTTTTGAAGTGGCTCCTAGTCACTGTGTAGAAGAGCTTTAAGTAGTCAGAAAAACACAATAAAAATATAAAGAATTATTATTATTATCAAAGTGCAACCTCACAGCACTGATCACACCCTCAGCAAGAAAGCAGTCATTTCCAACATCCGTTGCTCTAATATTTACTTCAGTCACTCAAAGTATAGAAATATGAAACGAATGCGGCATTTAATAATCTGGAATGAAATATAAGTGATCAGCGTGGACCTCAATTTTTTATATATATAGTGCACCACCTATTGGAATGTAAGTCATGTATTAATAAAATGCATTATATTTTCCATTCCAACAGATGGCACATTACAAACATTTGTAGTAATCTAATTTATAGAATGTTGCAATGACAAATACAATGTGTAAGTTTCTGTTATATACAGTAGACCCCTGCGAAGTTGCGGTTCAGAGTATGCGGCCTCGCGGATCTTTCCTTTAAATCTATCTAATAATTGTTAGCGGAAACCACAAATATCCAACGCACTTTTTATGGCTTTTTTCATGGAAAAACTGCACTGTAGAGAGAACAGGAAGCAACTGTAGAGGAAAACGTGGCTTGGGATGGTGAAAGAAGTGAACAGAATTTGAAACTGCAACTCCCAGCAGTCCCTGCAGTGTCTCTGATTGGTTGTCTGCTGAGGCTGCTGGGGCTGTTGGGGTCAAAGGATGTCAGCGTGGCTTTTAAAAAGGGAACCAGTGACCAAAAGCAAAAAAACAGTTTTTGTAATTTGTGTTTCAAGTTCCTGTCTGTCTGTCTGCCTGCCTGCCTTCTGTTGAGTTACTTGTACTTATTCATTTTGTCCTCGATCTTTTCGTATGTCTGGATTGTCTGCCGTCTGCCTCTGTACATGAGGATAGTAATTGGATTCATGGCCTTCCTGTGAAGAAAGGAACGCTCCTGAACCCGTCCACCCGTCTTCACCATTTCAGGAACTAGCGGTACATTTACATTCCCATTCAACGTGCTGATCTCTGGATTTTCAATTTTCATCATTACATTTCATCCGTTGTCGTTTTTCATGATTTACTGTGCGTGTTTTGTTGGTGCTTTGTTATATTTAATGTGTAATCGCCATCAGGTGAACAGGGGTGCTATCGCTGTTTTCATTTGTTTTCATTACATTCTTTATTTGCTGTTTGATTACCGGTTTGCTTTGATTTTTGTCTCCGTTTGTGAGTGTGTGCGGGTCGGCCCAAAGCTGGCTGCGTCCCTGGCATCTCCACCATAAAAATAAATCGCTGTCTTCAACGGTGTGAATCTTAGTGGCACCGGACCGCTACAGCGTTATTCATTTGACCTTGCTGCTGATTGGCTGTGATGCGTCTTCAGCTGAGTGTTCTCGTGTTTTCTGTTTTGTTCCTCTTTTTTTTTTTTTTTTTATTTATTCATTTTATTACAATCAATACATAGCAATCAAGTTTTTACAAAAAAAAAGAATTATGCTAAGAACAGATCGATCCCCACCCTTGAGAGAGAGAGCAAGCCAAACGGTGTAAAATTTAAGGCTTGTAAAAATACCTAAATCAACAAATTCTCTGTGCTTTATAAAATCATTTCAAAATATTACTGATTAGATCCTGCCATGTTTTGAAAAAAGTCTGCACAGATCCTCTAACTGAGTATCTGTTTTGTTCCTCTTAACCCATAAACTGCCACAACCAGCTATAGTCCTTTCAAAGTGCCATTTGTGAACACGCAGGAGCTGATCAGTCAGTGTTGTACATTTGTTGATCAGTCAGCTCATGACTACTGCCAACCCCTTGTGAGCAGGGTGGCTGAACGCACCCCTAGAAGACACAGACGCTCTTCATGAAAACCCTCTTAAAAACGCTGATAGACTACTTTCACATTGCTCCCTCACTTGCTGGGCTAACTTGCGGCTGCTCTGTCTCGTGATTTGCTTCTCATGCGACACTACGCTTACTTAAAAGCCTGAACAGCACCTGTCCTATTGGGCTGATTGCTTTGTTTCTCTTTCCTTACCCAGACATCCTCATCTCCCGCTGTGCTCCCCTATGATGTTTGTCTCTTCTTAAATCGATAGCTAACTGCATACTGAGCTTGTTTTACTTCTGAAAGAGACCTGTTTGTCTGAAGTGTTTTAATAAAGTTCCTGTCTCTACAAACTCCTATGTTTCTGTGTAATTCTGTGACCCAAGTGTGACACCCTGCAGCACTGCAGCCTCGCTGTCCCTGATTGAGCCGCTGCACTAGACTGGCCTGCCAGCGCCAGCGCTTACCTCTGTGTGCTCGAGTGCAGCAGTTCAAGTGCAGTTGGCTCGGTGATTTCATGCATGGCGCCAGTTGCACCTCGTACATATTGTTCAAGTAGTTTATTAAATAGTTTATACTGTTCATTAGCAGGGTGTAAAATGATCACTGGTGCAGTAATTGTGACGCTCTTTGAATGAAAAAAATGTGTGTTCCATTAAAATTTAACTTTTTCTTTGTGAATTTTGACGTTTACTTAAAGTGCAGCAAAAAAGTATTTGGAGTCCAGGGATGAATTAACCCCAAGTACGTGGCAGTTTAAGAGTTAAAGCCCCAAAATGTCATTGAAACGCCCGGCACCTTCTAAGGCTTCTGGGAATGAAAACGCGCTTGTGTGAATTACAGTACATATTGCGGTAACATCGGTATTTTACATTCTAGCACTGCGGGTGACATATCAGTACAGTACTGTGCAGTATGCAGGTTTACCTTTACATTCTTTATTTTTAGGTAATGTATTAAGATGAGTATGAAGTTAAATTCAAGTCATTTGGGCGTATTTAGGGTTTAAACTATAAAAATAGATATTTTTTTTAACCACATACAAAATTTGTGGTTTTTTACAATTTCAGGTGCTCTAGGAACATAACCCCACAAAATTGGGGGTGTACTGTACAATTCATTATGGGATTTGAAAAGCCATGTTAATGTTTGAGATGTGCCATCTGTTGGAATGACAAATTTAACATGATGTCTCTGTTACACACCATTTGGTGTTGGAATCGTAAAAGCACTGTTAGTATTTGTGATGTACCATTTGCTGGAGTGACACATGCAATTAATTTTATTACTACAAATGTTTGTGTTGTGCCATCTATTGGAATGAGAGAGACATAGGAAAAAAATTGACAAACAAATACACTTTTCCTTTTATTAAGGTGGATAATGTTGAGAATTTTGATTAGGGATCAATATGCTTTATTATTAGTTTTAATGCTATTAGCTATGAAAAGTGTAGGCCTGAGGTAACTTTAAAAGGACACCATTTATGTCAGCAGAAGGGCACTGGCCTGCCAGCCTTTCACAGGCAGATCTTGTTTTGTGAACGCGGTGCTGAGCGCTCACTGACAGAAGACAAACAAACTGCAGGCAGGGCCTTTGCCAGTGTGAGTACTGGGCAGGCTCTTAGGCTGGCACATCAAACATATAAGCACTTAATGGCATTTACATTTATTAGGTCTCAGTAATACTTTGGGCAATAACAATAAAATAAAACGTATTCTGATATCTACCTAGTCTGAGCTACTGTATATTGGGGTTAAGAGCTGATTATTGAAGGTTACAGACCTTTCACTGCTCATCGATGTCTGTAAAGTTAGCAGCAGCTTAGCCCTGACAGACGAGTGAGGCTTTTATATGAGCACACGCAGATATATGTTAAATTAGCATTTAGGTTTATATGCCAATGTCTCTATGTATATCCTAACGATAATAAGTAAAGTTCCAGCACCACATACTAGTTAGCTTATTTTTTTTATTATTTTATTATATATTTTATTTTAAAGGCTTGTCTTCTTTCAAGCCTGAAGCTCCGTGTTGAGGCTGTCTGCAGTTTGGCCATCATCAGTGAAGCTGCGCGCTGCCGCTTACGGCACAGTTGTCATTAATTTTAGTCTTACAGCAGTGTGGCTCAACCTGTGGAGCGAGATATCTACAAGGGGTTCGGTAAGAAAAAAATGGCCTTCGAAGAAGTTATTTATAAAAACAAACTCGTTTATTACAACTGTTTATGGTACTAAAATCACACCAAGTATGTGGACTATCTGCTCTGTAGTATTCGTGTAAATGACCGCGTGTCGTGATGTATCGTTCGTCTCTAAGAGCCGATACTTTGTAGTGAACGAGAAGAGCCGAGTCCCGTCTGGGAGAGCAGAGCCTTCAGCCACAGAGAATCCATGCAGTCAGGGGCGGGACTTTATTTTGATGGGCACGCCATACGGCCATTCACAAGCAAAGACAGACTAGGATCATACCATTATGTGAAATAAGGAAAGGGGGCAGACGCTCCGAGGATAGCGATTGTAGTGGTAAAGGCCAGGCACACAGAGCGACAGACTGAGAAGGGGAGTCGAATTGAAGTGCAAGCGCATCGAGAAAAAGTGAAGAAATTAGCGAAAAGCTAAATAAAAACTAGCATCTGGCTGCATTTCAATGATATTGGAGACTGCAAAGCTGAGTGCAGAATTTGTAAATTGAAAATATCCGTCAGAGCAGAGCAGGGTCACCACCAAACCTGCACAGACATCTCAGAAGCGCTCAGCCGTCCGTCCTGCTCGTCCTCTCTCCTCAGTCTGCCATCCACTGACCCGTGAAAAGTCTCCTGTTTTAAGCCAAGAACTTCTGCTGCAGCATCCACTGTCTTATCAACAACTGCAGGTAAATCACAGCCTTCTGCCACTCAAACTTAAATAAGCACATTTATTCCTAAACAATTGACCGCAGCCAGACAGATAAGTGTCGATAAGGAGCTGCTAAAATGATAGCCCGTGACTTTCAGCCATTGTCATTGTGCAGGACAAAGGATTTAACACTTTAGTTCAGCCTTAAACCCCATGTATGTTGTCCCCAGTATACAAACCTTATTCCAAACAATTACTCCACGACATAACACGGAGCATCGCCTACATTGTGGCGAGACAGGGTCAAAAAAGCTTCAGATATTTGCCTGACAAATGACTGCCAGACATCCAGAACGACCTGCTCATACGTGTCTGTCACTTGTCACTTTATTGGAAACTTTAAGATGACATCCTGACTTCTTGGCTGTTGTGAGTTTACAGAGAGACGTACTGCAGAAAACCTGGCAGAGGAGCGGCTGAGAGTGACAACAGAGTGACAAGTAGACGACCCAGTGGCGTGCTGTGTTACTGTATATATACTGTATGTGACGTGGAGAGGCCTGTCCGCCGTCAGCTGACATCACAATTCAAGTGCAGTCCTCTCTCTGACCGTTAGACGGCACTTCTGGAATCGCTAATATGTCACTTATTGTTTTAGAAATAAGACGTGATAGTATTTTTAGGAGTACTTATAATATTTATATTATTATAGAATGGAATAATTTAAAATGTGGAATTATTAAAATTACTAAGAAAATTCATGAAATTTAATGAAAACCAAAGAAATGTTTGAATTTTACGTATGTTTTATCACATGGGTTTTAATTTGAAATGTGTCACATGTGTGATTGTATATTTTGATGATGAAAACATATTAGCGATGCCCCAGTGGATGGATCTTAATATAATCAAAAATCTGAAAATGTACATAAAAGCTTGGGGGTCACAAAAACTAATATGAAAAGATGGAGCGCACTGGATAAAGGTTGAGAAACACTGATATAAGCAAATGTTGTGCGAGCCTTCATGTTTCTCAGAGACATCTGTACATTTGTTTGTGCTGGTGGCAGCGAGTCCCAGTGTGTGTCACCGAGAAGTGACAGGCTGGAGGAGTCACTTTTATGTACTTAAGTGGAATGAGTCTGAGGTGGGCTATTACAGAGGGACTGGCAGTAGGGAATCATCATCATCATCATCATCATCCTCCTCACTGAGCTCAGACAAACTTTCACTTTGGTTACCTCACAAGTCACTTCCTTGTTTCTCTGACTGATTCTCTCTGCCTGCCTCTCCTCAGACTGACGATGGTTGAAGCCCAGCTGTTTGTGTCACAGGACGAGTTCACTTGCTCGGTGTGTCTTGACACCCTGACTGACCGCGTGTCACTGCACTGTGGTCACATTTTCTGTCTAAAGTGCCTCAAAGACTATCCACTATGAGATATTGAAGGTTAAAATAACAGAATACAACAACACAGTCCGTCTTGAGAGGCGCTGCTATCTCTAGAATTATAAATAACAATACTAGTAATCCCAGAGTCTTATTCTCTACGATTCTACATCTGCTAAATCCAGATCACTCAGCTATGTAATATTTGATCATTTTCCTTAATAAATAAATGACCAAGTATGATATTTTTGTCTCATTTGTTTTAACTGGTTTCTCTTTATCTACTTTTAGGACTTGAGTGAAAATCTGATGATGGTTTAGGGCATATTTATGAAGAAATACAGAAAATTCTAAAGGGTTCACAAACATTCAAACACAACTCTATCTATCTATCTATCTATCTATCTATCTATCTATCTATCTATCTATCTATCTATCTATCTATCTATCTATCTATCTCCACGTATTTATCTGTAGCTCTGGTGTTTCTTCAGTCCCGACCAGAATGAGTGTGTAGTTGGTGGTGCCACACAAGTTCTACTTTGGTCTCATCTGACTACCAGACTTTCTCCCACATCTCAGGTGGTAGCAAACCACCATATGTGCTTTTATTTGGACCTTCTCACCCCTTCCCAAAGAGACCTGTTTCATGGAGAGCTCTTGAAATTGTGGACCCCCCTGCACCTTCACTTCACTCCAGTTTCAGCCAAAGAGCTTTGCAGACATTTCAGGCGTGTTATATCTACAGTCTGTTTCCAGATTGTGAGCGTTCAATGAGAGTTCATAGAAGCAGACAGTTGGAGAATTGAGCCTCTCACCTTGTGACTTTATATATAGCGCCTTTCATCAGCAACTCATTAATTCTTGCAATACAGATATTTCCGTTTTCTATAAAGTGAGCGCTCACAGGTGATGAGGGTTCATTCAGAGATCAGGTGGTGGGGTTGAGCCTATAGGCCTGTGACTTTATAATAATAATAATAATAAATTTTATTTATATTGCGCTTTATATTTAACAATCTCAATATTTCTAACAGCTTTTAGTAATCATTATTCTTCAGTTAGTGACAGCCTTGCCATGTGTAAGGTGTAGAGGCACACGATTTTAAACCATGACCATGTCTGGGCATGCGCTCGTGCTAACAGGGCTACAGGTCGTTTGAGTGTGTGAAGTAACTCACGCTTATTTAAGCACAAAGCTGTACATTTAAAGTTTTACAGAAGAAGAAACTAAGAATCTTAAAATATAGAAGAAGAAGTAAAGATCTTTTAAGTACAGAAATAACTAAAGTTTCTCAAGAAAAGCTAGGTTTAGAGAAGATACATTTTTCCTTTTTTTGTCTTTTATTCTACGTGTATAACTATTTTTTCTTTTATTCTTGTGTGGATTATTTGATTTTAACTTTCACTAAATAATTTTATAAAGAACTTTTGGACTGAGAGATTTCTTTTCGACAGCGTTTTACCTGTGCTTGATCTGCCTTATGCTTCTGTGGCTACATTAAAGTTTAAAACCAGCCTGGGATTGAAAGCTTGAAAACTGCCTTTGGATTATAAAAAGAAAGTAACCTGCGTGTTTTAAGCCTGAAATCGGACTGCAAAGAAAGAAAACAATGACAACGACAAAAAAAAAAAAAATCTTTTGAGGTACTTTTAATCTTTGTCTTTGATCTGAGTAGGACATATTTGAGAATTGCTAGAGCTCCTCGTAAGACTGTATAAATTGTAAAGGAGCTTAATTGCTTTATGGGATCGCCATGACATCTACATCTGAAGCTAGTGGTAATATCATAGGCCGAATGAACACCTGCATGGTGTGAATGAAAATCGCTTTGAATATGACATCACAAAGGGCCATCTCCGTGACGACAGAAAGCCGTTCAATTCAGTGTCAGCTAATCTTCAATCAGAAATGGATTACAAATACAAACAATTATATTGTCTGATGAAGATCGTAAGGGATTTACAACAAAACGAATTTAACTACGACAAAGTAGACATAGTTAACAAAAATGAGTTCCTTAATCTGAGAAAGGAATATAAAAAGTTAAGCAACAAACTTTTATCATTCCAGAGAAACGAAGATACATGGGAAATGTTACAAAAGGAACTTAATAATAAACTTTTTATACATTTATGGACTATACAATGAATTGGGTTTTTGAAACATGTCAAAATAAAAGCCTCAACCAGCAACCTGACTTTTCTGGTAAACAATTCAGGGACTACAGAACAAAAGATGACATTTCTCCTGCAGTTTCTACAACAACTAAAAGTTGTACAAGTACAGCTACTTCAGTTAAAGACTCCCAAATCTCCGCAAAATCTAAAAGTCGCGTGAGTTCAGCGGCTACTTCAAGTAGTGTCATCAGATCTCAAGAGGCAGCACATGCTGTGTTGTTGACTAAAACAGAGGACCAAAGAAGGCAACAAGCTCTAGATATGGAAGAAGCACAGTGGAAATCTGAGAAATCACGGTAGAAAGCTAAAAGAGAACTTGAAGAAATACAGTTTAAAGCTAAAAGAGATCAATTGGAATTGGAAGCAGCTATAGCAGAGTCTGAAGCAAAATTGTGAGCTCTTGAAGGACGCAGTCGTAGTCCAAGTAAACCGAATCCTGGTAATGTGCCTCAGAGACCAGATGTGAGATTTGAAAACCACTAGATGCAAGCAGTCGTAACTTTTCGTATAAAAATGAAAGTAAAAACACTCCTCAGCTACAGTTTTATGATCAACAAAATAAAGCTCCAGCACTATTTCAACAACAGCATTACGAACAGAGTCATGATCAACAGAAAGAACAACAGTATAAGACTCAGGCGCCTTATGTGCCATACAGAATTATTCCAATATTGAAATATATGGATTTAATTGGAGCATTTGTCCAAGATATCGATGATGTGATAGGGAATCCAAGATAAATTGGACTTTTTGGCACAGTTTACTAAAGGTACACCTGACGAGATTGTTAAAAACTGTAAATATTTGTCATCGTTAGAATGTCATCAAAAAGCCAAAATGAAACTCGAAAGTCTTTATGAAAACCAACTACGGAAAGGAGAAGGTCTGAGCGATTATGCGATCTCACCTGGCGGATGTACGAACATTATGCCCAACTTACAAAGCAGACAACAATTTGAAAATAATGGTAACCTTCGTACTAAAGTCTCCAAACCTCAAGACCTACTAGCACAGTGGCAATGCAAAGTTCAGAGTATTGAAAGTACAGAGAGCAGACAAGCCCCTCTCGCCGTCCAGTGAACTTTCTAGATGAACAGACAACATCAGCTTTGAACCCCGAGTGCAGCTCAGCTCTACAAAGCCATACCTTCAAGAAGGAAAAAGACAACACTGACCACGAGGAGTATCCTTCGAAAGGCGTCCTGAGAGAAAGTAGTTTTGCTGCAAACTTTTCTGCTGCAGACGAACAAATAGATGCAGACACCTCAGTCAAAATGGCGGAGACGGCCGGGCTTACAAGCGGTAAGTTCTGTCTTTTTTGCAATGAAAATCACGATCTTAAGGAATATAGTGCAATTCAGACATTAACTTATGAAAGTAGAGTTGACTTTTTGAAATCTAAAGGCTTATGCTTTAAGTGCCTTAAAACAAGGACATCTTAGTAAAGACTGTGAAGATTAAATGCCAAACGTGCAGTCAGTTACATCCAGTAATTCTGTATATAAATAAGGAAAAAGGCACCGACGATAAAGCCGCACCTCCTAAAGAGGAGAACGTTATGTCTGAAGAGAAGAACATTTCTTCTGCCCATATTTCTGTTGAGCCACTAGAGACTTGTTCTGATACCGGGGCTGGTATGAGTGTGTCTTAGTTGAGACTCCAGTTCAAGTTAAGTCTGAAACAAGTGAAAATGTGTAGAAACATCTGCTCTAAAAGACTCTGACAGCTCAGCTACGTTTGGCACAGAAAATTTACAAGAGCAGATATATCTTTCTGGAAGAAAGTCTCACATCTACATCAGCACTGTAGAAAGAAACAAAGTAAATAGGCAGAAATTAGTGAAGTGTACAGTCTTAACCGAATTACAAGTCTGTGCGATAGAAGGAAATACATTTTTAATGTACCAGAAGTGTACACAGTCAACTCTGTATCAGAGAAAAGGGAGAACATCCCTAGGCAAGAAGATATCAAGAAATTGTCTAATCTAAAAGACGTGCATCTACCCAAGAATAATGCTGACCATAGCAATAATATTGTAATTACAGTTCTATTATTAATATTGTTGTTGTTAAGTACAAATGCCCGTAAAGTCATAGAGCCATTGCAAATCACACATAGCAAAGATAAAAGTCTTTATGCTGTGAAAACATCTCGTGGGTGGATTGTTAATGGATTGATAAAGGACTCAGACAAAGAAAGACTGCAAAGTTATTCAGTCAATCATGTGACAATAATGGAGGTGGAACAAATGTTACTCCAGCAATACAAGACAGACTTTACAGAGCACAGTTGTGAGGAAAAGGAGGAAATGTCACAGAAGGACATTAAATTCATGAGCATAGCCTCAGATACTGACAGACTAGTGGATGGACACTATTGTATTAACCTGCCTTTTAAAGATGAGACTCTTAAAGTGACAAACAATCGCTGTGTTTTGCAGAACAACGCTATTGGACTTAAAGGAAACTTACAAAGTATACATCATTCAATGAGGATTACAACATTTTCATAAAAGACATTTTAGACAAACAACAACAACATTTATTTATATAGCACATTTTCATACAAAAAAGTAGCTCAAAGTGCTTTACATAATGAAGAAAAATAAAAAACAAAATAAGAAATTAAAATAAGACAACATTAGCTAACATAGAAAAGAGTAAGGTTCGATGGCCAGGAGGACAGAAAAACAAAAAACTCCAGACGGCTTTAGAAAAAATAAAATCTGTAGGGGTTCCAGGCCACGAGACCACCCAGTCCCCTCTGGGCATTCTACCTAACATAAATGAAATAGTCCTCTTTGTATTTTGGGTTCTCACGATGATGATGTTCATGCAGACTTCTGGCTTTTAATCCATCACTGTTGGAACATCACGTTGCTTTGAGTAGATGCCACCAAAAAGACACGGAAAAGAAACAGAAGAGAGAGTAGGGGTCAGTACAGATTTTAGAGCCACCATGAATAGTTATTATAATGAATTGGATATACAGAGTATCAGGATTAAATTACAGTGAGGTTATGAGAAGGCCATGTTAAAGTAATGTGTTTTCAGCAGTGTTTTAAACTGCTCTACTGTATCAGCCTGGCAAATTCCTATTGGCAGGCTATTCCAGATTTTAGGTGCATAGCAGCAGAAGGCCGCCTCACCACTTCTTTTAAGTTTTGTTCTTGGAATTCTAAGGAGACACTCATTTAAAGATCTAAGGTTACGATTTGGAATATAAGGTGTCAGACATTCCGATATATAAAATGGAGCAGATTATTTAAGGCTTTATAAACCATAAGCAGAATTTTTAAGTCAATCCTGAATGACACAGGTAACCAGTGTAGTGACATCAAAACTGGAGAAATGTGCTCAGATTTTATTTTTCTAGTTAGGATTCTAGCAGCTGCATTCTGCACTCGTTGCAAATGATTTCTGTCTTTTTTGGGTAGTCCTGAGAGGAGTGCGTTACAGTAATCTAGTCGACTGAAAACAAATGCGTGAACTAATTTCTCAGCATCTTTCAGTGATATAAGAGATCTAACTTTTGCTATGTTTCTTAAGTGAAAAAATGCTGTCCTAGTAATCTGATTAATATGCGATTTAAAATTCAGATTACAGTCAACAATTAAGCTTTTTTTACCTCCGTCTTAACTTTTAATCCTAATGTATCCAGTTTATTTCTAATAGCCTCCTTGTATCCGTTATTGCCAATCACTAAGATTTCAGTTTTCTCTTTATTTAGCTTGAGAAAGTTACTGTTCATCCATTCAGAAATACCAGTAAGACATTGTGTTAGTGAATTGAGAGAATCAGGGTCATCAGGTGCTATTGATAAGTACAGCTGTGTGTCATCAGCATAGCTGTGGTAGCTCACGTTGTGCCCTGAGATAATCTGACCTAACGGAAGCATGTAGATTGAGAAGAGCAGCGGACCAGGATAGAGCCTTGTGGAACACCATATCGGATATCATGTGTCTTTGAGATGTGATTACCACAACTAACAAAGAATTTTCTCCCTGTCAGGTAGGATTCAAACCAATTTAAGACCCTGCCAGAGAGGCCCACCCATTGACTAAGGCGATTTCTAAGAATATTGTGATCAATGGTGTCAAATGCAGCACTCGGATCTAAGAGGATGAGAACAGATAAATGGCCTCTGTCTATATTTACCCGCAAGTCATTTACTACTTTAACAAGTGCAGTTTCTGTGCTGTGATTTGTTCTGAAACCCAACTGAAATTTATCAAGAATAGCAGGTTTATTGAGGTGGTCATTTAACTTCATAATGACTGCCTTCCATAGAATTTTACTTAAGAAGGGCAGGTTAGAGATGGGTCTAAAATTTTCAAAAGCAGAGGGGTCGAGATTATTTTTCTTAAGTAGGAGTTTAACTACAGCAGTCTTAAGACAACCTGGGAAGACCCCCATATCTAATGACGAATTAACTTCATCAAGTTACCCACTGAACAGCAGACCCTTGAAAAAGAGAGAGTGTGGTACATATCCCACCATGGAGTATATCATCCAAATTAAAATAAGATCTGAGTGGTCTTTGACCGTACAGCCACTTACCGAGGCTTTTCTCTAAATGAACAGTTGCTGACAGGACCTGATTTAACTAACACACTCATTGGAGTTCTTACAAGATTCAGAGAGGAGCCAATCACTCTCATGGCGGACATTAAATCAATGTTCTATCAAGTGAAAGTTCCAGATGAAGACACAGATCTTCTTAGTTTTCTGTGGTGGCCTGAAGGTAATCTAAACAATGAACTTGAGGAATACAAAATGACAGTACATCTTTTTGGTGCCACTTCATCAACCATTTGTGCCTCTTATGCCTTAAGAAGAACAGCAGAGGATGCCAGAGGCTCAGCTCCAGATGAAGCAGTTAACACTGCGCTGCTCAACTTCTATGTCGATGACTGTTTAAAGTCAGTTGCTACAGAAGAACAAGCCATAAAATAGGCCAAAGATCTTCAAGCCCTGTGCTTAAAGGGACGATTTTATCTTACCAAATGGATAAGTAACAGCAGAGCACTCTTGTCATCTATTCCTGATGAAGACAGGGCAATAAATCAAAAAGACTTGGACATAAGCCATGATTTGTTACCAGCTGAGAGAGCCTTAGGTGTCCAATGGTGCACACAGTCTGACAGTTTCAAGTTCCAGGTAAAGCTGCAAGATAAGCCTGCTACAAGACGTGGTATTCTGTCAGTGGTCAGTTCAATATACGACCCACTTGGATTTTTAGCGCCAGTCATACTGCCTGCTAAGCTTATTCTAAGAGAACTGTGTAAAGAGAAATATGCATGGGATCAAGAAGTGGAGGTTAAGTATATCCAGCAATGGAAAAAATGGACGGACGATTTACAGCTACTTGCGGATTACAATGTAAACAGGTGCATTAAACTGCCTGGATTTGGTCAAATAATGACCGCACAAATGCATCATTTTGGAGATGCCTCAGAAAATGGGTATGGTACTGTGTCCTACCTCCTTCTGACTAACAAAGAAAATGAGAGACATTATTCATTTCTTATGTGGAAATCAAGAGTGGCACCACTAAAACCTGTCACTATACCAAGGTTAGAACTTATAGCAGCAGTGGTAGCGGTCACAATGGACAAAAAGTTAAAACAAAAACTGCAGATTCCCCTGCAAGAGTCAATCTTCTGGACTGACAACACCACAGTACTAAGGTACATTGCAAATGAAAGTGCACACTACAAAACTTTTGTTGCCAACAGAATTGCAGTGATAAGAGAGCACACACAACCCTTGCAATGGAGATACATCACATCTGCTCAAAATCCTGTGGACCAGGCATCAAGAGGTTCGAAAATAGAAAGCTTCATTAAAAGTAAGACTTGGATACAAAGCCCAAACTTCCTGCTACAGCCAGAGCATGAATGGCCTAAGAGACCAGATGAAGTAGACCTGTCAACTAGCGACCGCCCAAAAATCAACAGGTGTGTAGTAAATTTTGCAAGTGTAGAAGAAAAAATCAAACCAGTAAAAAGACTTGAGGAGTACTACTCAGAATGGTACAAGTTAAAGAAAGCAATAGCTTGGTTCCTTACATTCAAAGAAGTTCTACTGCATCTGAAAGAAGAGAGAAAGGCAATTCAATATACAGTCAGTCAATCTGGACACAGCACGGAAAAACAAAAAATACAAATCACAGAACATATGAAGGAATACAAATCATCAATGAGGCCAAAGCCACTGTCTGTAGATGACTTGTCTAAAGCAGAAGATGAACTTATTCACCTCAGTCAACTACAAGCTTACTCAGACGAGGTTAAAGCCTTACACAAAAGTCAGCTTGTAAAGTAAGGCAGTAAAATCATTAAACTGGACCCAGTAGAGCAAGAAGAATACTGAGAGTTGGAGGAAGACTCAGCAAATCTGCTATGCCAGAAGAGACAAAACACCCTGCAATTATTCAGAAGAATTCACATATTGTTACTCTCATTATGCAACAAGTTCATGAAGAAATTGGATATTTTGGGCATAATTACAAGATGCTACACCCTGAAACTCCTGGGTAAAGACAACGGCAGATGCAAAAGGGGCAGTCAGAAGAGTTTGTGTGCAGACCAAGACCACCACACTGGACAGACCTGTGAACAAACTGTGCCTGCTCCAGGAGGATCAAATGATTGAAATGATTCATTTTTCTTTTTGCATGCTTAATTTTGAGTTTCTTAAGCTTAGTGTTTGTGTTTTTACAGTAGAATTTAAGTTTTAAGTTTCTTAAGTTTGGTTTAAGTTAAGTAAAGTAGTGAAGGTTCTTATTAAGTAATGTTAAAGTAATTGATTTCTGCCCTAGCATAAAAAATTAAGGGCCAGATGTGTAAGAGCCATATTTATAGTTCTATAAGATTCATAAATATTTTACTAGATGACAAAGCATAATCTATGGGAGGTTCTTATAACCCCCATAAGTAGAATTGTATTGGTATATTCTTGCCATTTCTGACAGCTTTGAGTAAACATTATTCTTCAGTTAGTGACAGCCTTGCCATGTGTAAGGTGTAGAGGTATACGGTTTTAAACCGTGACGTGACTGGGCATGAGCTCGTGCTAACGGGGCTACAGGCCGTTTGAGTGTGTGAAGTAACTCGTGCTTATTTAGGCGCAAAGCCGCACGTTTAAAGCGTACAGAAGAAGAAGTTAAGAATCTTTAAATATAGAAGAAGTAAAGAACTTTTAAGTATAGCAATAACTAAAGTTTCTCAAGAAAAGCTACGTTTAGTGAAGATACATTTTTCCTTTTTTTTGCCTTTTATTCTACGTATGTAACTATTTTTTCTTTTATTCTTGTGTGGATTATTTGCTTTTAACTTTCAGTAAATAATTTTAAAAAGAACATTTGGACTGAGAGATTTCTTTCGACACACGTTTTACCCGTACTTGATCTCACCTTACACTATGGTGGCTACAAGCAGCATCAGCACATTCACACTGGTGAGAAGCCGCACTGCTGCACCGATTGATAAAAAGCGTTTGTGTGTAAGGCGTACCTCGAGACTCACCAGAAGACTCATTCTGGACAGAAGCCGCACTGCTGCAGTGAGTGCGGCAAAACATTCACACGAAAGAGTTACCTTCGGTAGCATCAGCGCATTCACACCGGTGAGAAGCAGTACTGCTGCACTGATTGCGGAAAAGCATTTGTGTGTAAAGCGTATCTCCAGACGCACCAGAAGACTCATTCTGGAGAGAAGCCGCACTGCTGCACGGAATGCGGGAAGCATTTTATTCACAAGCGCCACTTCCTGGAGCTCCTGAAGACACACAGCGAAGACAAGCCATTTAGCTGCAGTGAGTGCGGGAAGAGTTTGACAGACAAAAGAGCCCTTCAGCACCATCAGAGGTGTCACACCGGCGAAAAGGCCTTCTTCTGCAAGGAGTGTGGAAAGACGCTTCAAATTCCACGAGCAAATTCACACCAGGGAGCGGCCGCCTGCTGTACGGAGTGTGGGAAGAGCTTCATTCATAAAATCGACCTTCAGCGACATCATCTGTCGCACACCGGCAAGAGACCCTACAGCTGCGACGAATGGGAAAGAGGTTTACCAAGAAAAGAACTCTTCAGCACCATCAGCGGCTTCACAGTGGAGACAAGATATTCAGCTGCAAGGAGTGCGGGAAGACCTTTGCCTACAAGTACAGCCTGATGTGCCACCAGCAGATTCACAACGGCGAAAAACCCCATTCTTGTAGCGACTGTGGACAGAGGTTCATACGTAAAAACGACCTCCTGCAGCATCAGAGAATCCACACCGGAGAGAAGCCACACAGTTGCCCCGTGTGTGGGAAATGTGTGGTGTTCCTGCTGTGTGCAGTAGAGGGCAGTAGCCATGGAATAGTGGAAGAGAACACCCTTGTTGAGAGGATTGTTGCGTTGAAGTTGAGAATTAAAGAGGATTGTGGTAAAGAAGACTACGTCCTGTTTGTACTGTCTGAATATACAACATATTGGTGACGAGGATGTCTTTGCTATCCCTGCAGCAGCCGGCACCTTTCCTTCCACACCCGGGTGAGCCTACAATTACTTTCACTGCTTGGCTATGCATTTTTGAGAATTACATGCTTAGCTTATTCATTGTCTCGGATGCAGAAGGACAACGTATTTTTTACACATTACCAGCTGAAGACGATACATATAACACTGCGGTAACGGTTCTAAAAACGTTTTTTGTGCTGAAAGTTAATATTGTCGTTGAACGTTACAAGTTCCTCCGGTGCAGCCAAAGGGCTGGCGAGTCGATCGAGCAATACGTTGCAGCTTTACGAGAACTGGTGGTCACTTGTGGATTTGGAGAACTGACTGATGAAACGATATGGGATCAGATTGTGGAAAAGACTAGTTCTTCTCGTATCAGAGAAAGGCTACTTCTGGAGTCAGATTTAACTTTGTCAAAAGCAATTACAATTGCAAGTCAGATTGAATACGCCATGGCTGAGGCCAAAACACTTAGCCAAGGGGCTGCTGCTAGTGTGCACACTGTTCTTACACCACAAAAATTGGACAAAACGCCTCTGCACAAAAGCAGTACAGTAAGACTCAGAGCTCCGGCACAACTAACAAAACAGTTAACTGATATGCAGAAAAAGACGTGTTTTAGGAGTGGATCAGCGCAACTCACAGCGAATCATGCGGGGTGCCCTGCTAAAGATGAAGAGTGCCGTAAATGTAAAAATCACGGCCATTGTGCGAAGGTTTGCCACAGTGCAAGATATACAGATGTTCATGAAGTAACTACTCCTGAAGTTACGGTGTTACATGTAGAAAACAATAATATTAATACCTCGGACAAGATCCTGTGCACTGTCTCCATCACTACTGTATCAAATAGAGAAGTGATTCCAGTTAGCTTGATGCTTGATACTGGTTCAGCTGTTTCGATTTTACCTAAAGCGGTTTATGCTACTTATTTCACAAAGGAATCACTTACAGCTCCTAAACTGAGACTGGTTAGTTACCTACAAGAACAAATTCCTGTTCTGGGATGCCTGCCTGTGACTGTAACATACCAGTCCAACAGTGTGGGTGCGGAGTTTTCTATAGTACAGGAAGGAACATCTATACAGGGTAGAGATCTGTTTGCTGCACTTAAATTGCAATTAATGGATGGCTGTATTACTACATTGTCCTTTACCTCAGTGCCACCAGTGTCCACACTCACGCCATCAGTCAACAACAGTGCTCTGGGTTGTGCAAAAGACTTTGTGTATAAAATAAAAACACGAGCAGAGGTGAAGCCTGTCCAACAGAATTGCGACGTTTATCTTTCTCAATAAGAGATGCTGTTTCAGAGGAGTTAAAAAAGCTAGTTGAACAAGATGTTATTGAAAAGTGGAGTCATCTGAATGGGTTTCACCAATCGTAGTAACCTTAAAGAAAACAGGAGGGGTTCGTTTGTGTGTTGATCTGCGTGAACCTAACAAAGCACTTGTAATGGATTGTTATCCATTATCAATTATGGAAGAAATATTTGCAGAACCAAGAGATGCAAGGGTATTTTCAACACTGGACCTTCAAAGTGCCTATCATCAAGTACTTCTTCATGAGGACAAACGAGATATCACTACATTTATCACCCATGACGGTTTATTCTGCTTCAAATGTGTTCCTTATGGACTTGCTTCGCACCTGGTTGTTTTCATAGGATAATGGCGTCAATTTTAAGAAATCAGCAAGGCGTACGGTGTTATTTGGATGATATTATTGTGTATGGGTCAACTCCTGACCTTCATGAAAAACACCTTAAAGCCGTCTTGCACCACATTAATGCAGCAGGATTACAACTGAATTTTTCAAAATGTCAGTTTAGACAGAACAAATTGTCATTCTTAGTTCAAATAATTTCTCAAGAAGGCTTAAAACCAGATCCCGAACACGTGAAAGCAGTTACGCACCCTCTGACCTGCAGGCATTACGTTCCTTTTTGGGTCTCACTTCTTGGTATGCTAAATTTATACCTAATTACGCATCAGTGGTTGAACCATTGACAGCTTTACTGCGTTGAACTTCAGTGCTTACGTGGTCTGATGCAGCTCAACACAGTTTTGATATTGTCAAATAATTAATTGTAAATAGCCCAGCACTAACCCTGTTTGACCCTACATTACCTACTTTGGTCACTACTGATACTTCAGACTATGGCTTAGGTGCAGTCCTTTCACAGATTCACTCAGATAATAAGAAGAGAACTGTATCATTTGTATCCAGAACACTCAGCGAAACAGAATGAAAATACTCAACAGTAGAGAAAGAGGCTGTGGCATGCGTATGGACTACAGAAACATGGAGAACATATCTGTGGGGACGTCACTTTACTTTACAGACAGATCAAAGCCCACGGACATGTAAAGGACTGGGAAGAGCGGGAATGTGCATAGTGTGGAAGACAAATGTTCTCTTCGTTCCCTTGTACTAATTCATGTCTGAGAAGTAAGCTTTACAAAACCATGTAATAGCATGCTTTGTTTTAGCAAACAGAAAAATGTTTGTGCAAAGGACTCAAGGTCTGAGCATTCCTCACATGAGTCTGCCTTATCACGTTTTCCCTTAGCTTACATCCAACGCCATAACAAAGGAGCCAAGAAATCAAGTTGCACAAAGGGCGTTGAAGGGGCTAAAGGTTTGTGTATAATAAATGTGTTGACTGTTACATTTTATAATGATATTAAATTACGCATTCTAGGGGTATAAAACTGGACCCCACCCAACAGACGGGGTTCAGAAGAGCCCTGACGCTGTCATGTATATTTGATTGTCTGCTTTTCTGAAACTCTTCTCACCGTGACTCTGAAAAATAAAGCTGCTTTATAACCGCACCTGCTGTCGG